>NW_027478536.1:164924-285565 GCF_051014685.1 Ptiloglossa arizonensis | reverse complement strand
GAACATAATGAATGGTTGAGAAACCATAAAAATTTTCGCAAGTCTGACACTCGAAACCAATAACAACAATGGCCTAGGGGAAAAATACACATACCGTTGTAATCGGGGGAGTTTCTACTTTCAGATGCAACAGGAATTTCTCGCGTTCGTCAATCCGTTCGCGAGATATGGGAGTTTGAATTTAAGGAGTGGTTGAGAAACCATCAAAATTTTCGCTGGTCTGATACTCGAAACCAATAACTGGAATGGCCTAGGGGAAAAGTACATACACCATTGTAATCGGGCGAGTTTCTACTTTCAGATACAACAGGAATTTCTCGAGTTCGTCAATGCGTTCGCGAGATATGGGAGTTTGAAGTTAAGGAATGGTTGAGAAATCATAAAAATTTTCGCAAGTCTGATACACGAATTCAATAACTACCATGGCCTAGGGCAAAAATACACATACCGTTGTAATCGGGCGAGTTTCTGCTTTCAGATGCAATAGGAAATTCTCGAGTTCGTCAATGCGATCGCGAGATATGGAAGTTTGAAGTTAAGGAATTCTTGAGAAACCATCTAAATTTTCGCTGGTCTGATACTCGAAACCAACAACTGGAATGGCCTAGGGGAAAAGTACATACACCGTTGTAATCGGGCGAGTTTCTGCTTTCAGATGCAATAGGAATTTCTCGAGTTCGTAAATCCGTTCGCGAGATATGGGAGTTTGAAGTTAAGGAATGGTTGAGAAACCATCACAATTTTCGCAAGTCTGATACTCAAAACCAATAACTGGAATGGCCTAGGCCAAAAATACACATACCGTTGTAATCGGGCGAGTTTCTGCTTTCAGATGCAATAGGAAATTCTCGAGTTCGTCAATCCGTTCGCGAGATATGGGAGTTGGAAGTTATGGAATGGTTGTGAAACCATCAAAATTTTCGCAAGTCTGATACTCGAAACAAATAACTACAATGGCCTAGGGGGAAAATACATATACCGTTGTAATCGGGCGAGTTTCTGCTTTCAGATGCAATAGGAAATTCTCGAGTTCGTCACTCCGTTCGCGAGATATCGGAGTTTGAAGTTAAGGAATGGTTGAGAAGCAATCAAAATTTTCGCTGGTCTGATACTGGAAACCAATAACTCGAATGGCCCAAGAGAAAAGTACACACACCGTTGTAATCGGGAGAGTTTCTACTTTCAGATGCAACAGGAATTTCTCGAGTTCGTCCATCCGTTCGCGAGATATGGGAGTTTGAAGTTAAGGAATGGTTGAGAAACCATCACAATTTTCGCACGTCTGATACTCGAAACCAATAACTGGAATGGCCTAGGGCAAAAATACACATACCGTTGTAATCGGGCGAGTTTCTGCTTTCAGATGCAATAGGAAATTCTCGAGTTCGTCAATCCGTTCGCGAGATATGGTTGTGTGAAAATAATGAATGGTTGAGAAACCATAAAAATTTTCGCAAGTCTGATACTCGAAACCAATAACTACTATGGCCTAGAGCAAAAATGCACATACCGTTGTATTCGGGCGAGTTTCTACTTTCAGATGCAACAGGAATTTCTCGAGTTCGTCAATCCGTTCGCGAGATATGGGAGTTTCAAGTTACGGAATTCTTGAGAAACCATCAAAATTTTTGCAAGTCTGATACTCGAAACGAATAACTACTATGGCCTAGGGCAAGAATGCACATACCGTTGTAATCGGGCGAGTTTCTACTTTCAGGTGCAACAGGAATTTCTCGAGTTCGTCAATCCGTTCGCGAGATATGGGAGTTTGAAGTTAAGGAATGGTTGAGAAACCATCAAAATTTTCAATGGTCTGATACTCGAAACCAATAACTGGAATGGCCTAGGGGAAAAGTACACACACCATTGTATTCGGGCGAGTTTCTACTTTCAGATGCAACAGGAATTTCTCGAGTTCGTCAATCCGTTCGCGAGATATGGGAGTTTCAAGTTAAGGAATTCTTGAGAAACCATCAAAATTTTTGCAAGTCTGATACTCGAAACCAATAACTACAATGGCCTAGGGGAAAAATACACATAGCGTTGTAATTAGGCGAGTTTCTGCTTTCAGATGCAATAGGAAATTCTCGAGTTCGTCAACCCGTTCGCGAGATATGGGAGTTTGAAGTTAAGGAATGGTTGAGAAACCATCAAAATTTTCGCAAGTCTGATACTCGAAACCAATAACTACAGTGGCCTAGGGGAAAAATACACATACCGTTGTAATCGGGCGAGTTTCTGCTTTCAGATGCAATAGGAAATTCTCGAGTTCGTCAATCCATTCGCGCGATATGGAAGTGTGAAGTTAAGGAATGGTTGAGAAACCATCAAAATTTTCGCAAGTCTGATACTCGAAACCAATAACTACTATGGCCTAGGGCAAAAATGCACATACCGTTGTAATCGGGCGAGTTTCTGCTTTCAGACAAAACAGGAATTTCTCGAGTTCGTCAATCCATTCGCGAGATATGGGAGTTTGAAGTTAAGGAATGGTTGAGAAACCATCACAATTTTCGCAAGTCTGATACTCGAAAACAATAACTACTATGCCCTAGGGCAAAAATACACATACCGTAGTAATCGGGCGAGTTTCTGCTTTCAGATGCAATAGGAAATTCTCGAGTTCGTCAATCCGTTCGCGAGATATGGGAGTTTGAAGTTAAGGAATGGTTGAGAAACCATCAAAATTTTCGCAAGTGTGATACTCGAAACCAATAACTACAATGGCCTAGGGGAAAAATAAACATAGCGTTGTAATCGGGCGAGTTTCTGCTTTCAGATGCAATAGGAAATTCTCGAGTTCGTCAACCCGTTCGCGAGATATGGGAGTTTGAAATTAAGGAACGGTTGAGAAACCATCAAAATTGTCGAAATATTGATGCTAGAAACGAATAACTGGAATGGCCTATGGGAAAAGTACACACACCATTGTAATCGGGCTAGTTTCTACTTTCAGATGCAACAGGAATTTCTCGAGTTCGTCAATCCGTTAGCGGGATATGGGAGTTTGAAGTTAAGGAATGGTTGAGAAACCATCAAAATGTTCGCAAGTCTGAGACTCGAAACCAATAACTACAAAGGCCTAGGGGAAAAACACACATATCTTTGCAATCGGGCGAGTTTCTACTTTCAGATGCAACAGGAATTTCTCGAGTTCGTCAACCCGTTCGCGAGATATGGGAGTTTGAAGTTAAGGAATGGTTGAGAAACCATCAAAATTTTCGCAAGACTGATACTCGAAACCAATAACTACTATGGCCTAGGGCAAAAATACACATACCGTTGTAATCGGACGAGTTTCTGGTTTCAGATGCAACAGGAATTTCTCGAGTTCGTCAATCCGTTCGCGAGATATGGGAGTTTGAAATTAAGGAACGGTTGAGAAACCATCAAAATTGTCGAAATAGTGATGCTAGAAACGAATAACTGGAATGGCCTATGGGAAAAGTACACACACCATTGTAATCGGGCTAGTTTCTACTTTCAGATGCAACAGGAATTTCTCGAGTTCGTCAATCCGTTAGCGGGATATGGGAGTTTGAAGTTAAGGAATGGTTGAGAAACCATCAAAATGTTCGCAAGTCTGAGACTCGAAACCAATAACTACAAAGGCCTAGGGGAAAAACACACATATCTTTGCAATCGGGCGAGTTTTACTTTCAGATGCAACAGGAATTTCTCGAGTGCGTCAATCCGTTCGCGTGGTATCGGGGTTTGAAGTTAAGGAATGGTTGTAAAACCATCAAAATTTTCGCAAGACTGATACTCGAAACCAATAACTACTATGGCCCAGGGCAAAAATACACACACCGCTGTAATCGGACGAGTTTCTGGTTTCAGATGCAACAGGAATTTCTCGAGTTCGTCAATCCGTTCGCGAGATATGGGAGTTATAAATTAAGGAGCGGTTGAGAAACCATCAAAATTTTCGGACGTCTGATACTCGAAAACAATAACTACAAAGGCTTAGGGGAAAAATACACATACCGTTGTAATCGGGGGAGTTTCTTCTTCCAGATGCAACCGGAATTTCTCGTGTTCGTCAATCAGTTCGCGAGATATGGGAGTTTGAAATTAAGGAATGTTTGAGAAACCATCACAATTTTCGCAAGTCTGATACTCGAAACCAATAACTACTATGGCCTAGGGGAAAAATACACATACCTTTGTAATCGGGCGAGTTTCTACTTTCAGATGCAACAGGAATTTCTCGAGTTCGTGAATCCGTTCGCGAGATATGGGAGTTTGAAGTTAAGGAATGGTTGAGAAACCTTCAAAATTTTCGAAATTCTGATGCTAGAAACGAATAACTGGAATGACCTAGGGGAAAAGTGCACACACCGTTCTAATCGGTCGAGTTTCTACTTTCAGACGCAACAGGAATTTCTCGAGTTCGTCAATCCGTTCGCGAGAAATGTGAGTTTGAAGTTAAGGAATGGTTGAGAAACCATCAAAGTTTTCGCAAGTCTGATACACGAAACCTATAACTACTATGGCCTAGGGCAAAAATGCACATATCTTTGCAATCGGGCGAGTTTCTACTTTCAGATGCAACAGGAATTTCTCGAGTGCGTCAATCCGTTCGCGTGGTATCGGGGTTTGAAGTTAAGGAATGGTTGTGAAACCATCAAAATTTTCGCAAGACTGATACTCGAAACCAATAACTACTATGGCCCAGGGCAAAAATACACACACCGCTGTAATCGGACGAGTTTCTGGTTTCAGATGCAACAGGAATTTCTCGAGTTCGTCAATCCGTTCGCGAGATATGGGAGTTATAAATTAAGGAGCGGTTGAGAAACCATCAAAATTTTCGGACGTCTGATACTCGAAAACAATAACTACAAAGGCTTAGGGGAAAAATACACATACCGTTGTAATCGGGGGAGTTTCTTCTTCCAGATGCAACCGGAATTTCTCGTGTTCGTCAATCAGTTCGCGAGATATGGGAGTTTGAAATTAAGGAATGGTTGAGGAACCATCACAATTTTCGCAAGTCTGATACTCGAAACCAATAACTACTATGGCCTAGGGGAAAAATACACATACCTTTGTAATCGGGCGAGTTTCTACTTTCAGATGCAACAGGAATTTCTCGAGTTCGTGAATCCGTTCGCGAGATATGGGAGTTTGAAGTTAAGGAATGGTTGAGAAACCATCAAAATTTTCGAAATTCTGATGCTAGAAACGAATAACTGGAATGACCTAGGGGAAAAGTGCACACACCATTCTAATCGGTCGAGTTTCTACTTTCAGACGCAACAGGAATTTCTCGAGTTCGTCAATCCGTTCGCGAGAAATGTGAGTTTGAAGTTAAGGAATGGTTGAGAAACCATCAAAATTTTCGCAAGCCTGATACTCGAAACCAATAACTACTGTTGCCTAGGGCAAAAATGCACATACCGTTGTAACCGGGCGAGTTTCTGCTTTCAGATGCAATAGGAAATTCTCGAGTTCGTCAATCCGTTCGCGAGATATGCAAGTGTGAAGTTAAGGAATGGTTGAGAAACCATCAAAATTATCGCAAGTCTGATACTCGAAACCAATAACTGGAATGGCCTAGGGGAAA
Organism: Ptiloglossa arizonensis; assembly: GCF_051014685.1. Lineage (NCBI taxonomy): Eukaryota > Metazoa > Arthropoda > Insecta > Hymenoptera > Colletidae > Ptiloglossa > Ptiloglossa arizonensis. Next base: position 279,996 of record NW_027478536.1, on the reverse strand, counting down.
AGTACACATACCATTGTAATCGGGCGAGTTTCTACCTTCAGATGCAACAGGAATTGCTCGAGTTCGTCAATCCGTTCGCGAGAAATGGGAGTTTGAAGTTAAGGAATGGTTGAGAAACCATCAAAATTTTCGCAAGTCTGATACACGAAACCTATAACTACTATGGCCTAGGGCAAAAATGCACATACCGTTGTAACCGGGCGAGTTTCTGCTTTCAGAAGCAATAGGAAATTCTCGCGTTCGTCAATCCGTTCGCGATATATGTAAGTGTGAAGTTAAGGAATGGTTGAGAAACCATCAAAATTATCGCAAATCTGATACTGGAAACCAATAACTGGAATGGCCTAGTGGAAAAGTACACATACCATTGTAATCGGGCTAGTTTCTACTTTCAGATGCAACAGGAATTTCTCGAGTTCGTCAATCCGTTCGCGAGATATGGGAGTTTGAAGTTAAGGAATGGTTGAGAAACCATCAAAATTTTCGCAAGTGTGATACTCGAAACCAATAACAACAATGGCCTAGGGGAAAAATACACATACCGTTGTAATCGGGCGAGTTTCTGCTTTCATATGCAATAGGAAATTCTCGAGTTCGTCAATCCGTTCGCGAGATATGGGAGTTTGAAGTTAAGGAATGGTTGAGAAACCATCAAAATTTTCGCTGGTCTAATACTCGAAACCAATAACTGGAATGGACTAGGGGAAAAGTACACACACCATTGTAATCGGGCCGGTTTCTACTTTCAGATACAACAGGAATTTCTCGAGTTCGTCAATGCGTTCGCGAGATATGGGAGTTTGAAGTTAAGGAATGGCTGAGAAATCATCAAAATTTTCGCAAGTCTGATACTCGAATCCAATAACTATTATGGCCTAGGGCAAAAATACACAGACCGTTGTAATCGGGCGAGTTTCTACTTTCAGATGCAACAGGAATTTCTCGAGTTCGTCAATTCGTTCGCGAGATATGGGAGGTTGAAGTTAAGGAATGGTTGAGAAACCATCAAAATTTTCGCAATTCTGATGCTAGAAACGAATAACTGGAATGGCCAAGGGGAAAAGTACACACACCATTGTAAACGGGCGAGTTTCTGCTTTCAGATGCAATAGGAAATTCTCGAGTTCGTCAATCCGTTCGCGACATATGGAAGTGTGAAGTTAAGGAATGGTTGAGAAACCATCAAAATTTTCGCAAGTCTGATACTCGAAACCAATAACTACTATGGCCTAGGGCAAAAATACACATACCGTTGTAATCGGACGAGTTTCTGCTTTCAGATGCAACAGGAATTTCTCGAGTTCGTCAATCCGTTAGCGGGATATGGGAGTTTGAAGTTAAGGAATGGTTGAGAAACCATCAAAATGTTCGCAAGTCTGAGACTCGAAACCAATAACTACAAAGGCCTAGGGGACAAACACACATATCTTTGCAATCGGGCGAGTTTCTACTTTCAGATGCAACAGGAATTTCTCGAGTGCGTCAATCCGTTCGCGTGGTATCGGGGTTTGAAGTTAAGGAATGGTTGAGAAACCATCAAAATTTTCGCAAGACTGATACTCGAAACCAATGACTACTGTTGCCTAGGTCAAAAATGCACATACCGTTGTAACCGGGCGAGTTTCTGCTTTCAGATGCAATAGGAAATTCTCGAGTTCGTCAATCCGTTCGCGAGATATGGGAGTTTGAAATTAAGGAACTGTTGAGAAACCATCAAAATTTTCGCACGTCTGATACTCGAAACCAATAACTACAAAGGCTTAGGGGAAAAATACACATACCGTTGTAATCGGGGGAGTTTCTTCTTCCAGATGCAACCGGAATTTCTCGTGTTCGTCAATCAGTTCGCGAGATATGGGAGTTTGAAATTAAGGAATGGTTGAGAAACCATCACAATTTTCGCAAGTCTGATACTCGAAACCAATAACTACTATGGCCTAGGGGAAAAATACACATACCTTTGTAATCGGGCGAGTTTCTACTTTCAGATGCAACAGGAATTTCTCGAGTTCGTGAATCCGTTCGCGAGATATGGGAGTTTGAAGTTAAGGAATGGTTGAGAAACCATCAAAATTTTGGAAATTCTGATGCTAGAAACGAATAACTGGAATGACCTAGGGGAAAAGTGCACACACCGTTATAATCGGTCGAGTTTCTACTTTCAGAAGCAACAGGAATTTCTCGAGTTCGTCAATCCGTTCGGGAGAAATGTGAGTTTGAAGTTAAGGAATGGTTGAGAAACCATCAAAATTTTCGCAAGCCTGATACTCGAAACCAATAACTACTGTTGCCTAGGGCAAAAATGCACATACCGTTGTAACCGGGCGAGTTTCTGCTTTCAGATGCAATAGGAAATTCTCGAGTTCGTCAATCCGTTCGCGAGATATGCAAGTGTGAAGTTAAGGAATGGTTGAGAAACCATCAAAATTATCGCAAGTCTGATACTCGAAACCAATAACTGGAATGGCCAAGGGGAAAAGTACACATACCATTCTAATCGGGCGAGTTTCTACTTTCAGATGCAACAGGAATTTCTCGAGTTCGTCAATCCGTTCGCGAGAAATGGGAGTTTGAAGTTAAGGAATGGTTGAGAAACCATCAAAATTTTGGAAATTCTGAAGCTAGAAACGAATAACTGGAATGACCTAGGGGAAAAGTGCACACACCGTTATAATCGGTCGAGTTTCTACTTTCAGAAGCAACAGGAATTTCTCGAGTTCGTCAATCCGTTCGGGAGAAATGTGAGTTTGAAGTTAAGGAATGGTTGAGAAACCATCAAAATTTTCGCAAGCCTGATACTCGAAACCAATAACTACTGTTGCCTAGGGCAAAAATGCACATACCGTTGTAACCGGGCGAGTTTCTGCTTTCAGATGCAATAGGAAATTCTCGAGTTCGTCAATCCGTTCGCGAGATATGCAAGTGTGAAGTTAAGGAATGGTTGAGAAACCATCAAAATTATCGCAAGTCTGATACTCGAAACCAATAACTGGAATGGCCAAGGGGAAAAGTACACATACCATTCTAATCGGGCGAGTTTCTACTTTCAGATGCAACAGGAATTTCTCGAGTTCGTCAATCCGTTCGCGAGAAATGGGAGTTTGAAGTTAAGGAATGGTTGAGAAACCATCCAAATTTTCGCAAGTCTGATACACGAAACCTATAACTACTACGGCCTAGGGCAAAAATGCACATACCGTTGTAACCGGGCGAGTTTCTTCTTTCAGATGCAATAGGAAATTCTCGAGTTCGTCAATCCGCTCGCGAGATATGTAAGTGTGAAGTTAAGGAATGGTTGAGAAACCATCAAAATTATCGCAAGTCTGATACTCGAAACCAATAACTGGAATGGCCAAGGGGAAAAGTACACATACCATTGTAATCGGGCGAGTTTCTACTTTCAGATGCAACAGGAATTTCTCGAGTTCGTCAATCGGTTCGCGAGAAATGGGAGTTTGAAGTTAAGGAATGGTTGAGAAACCATCCAAATTTTCGCAAGTCTGATACTTGAAACCAATAACTACAATGGCCTAGGGGAAAAGTACACACACCATTGTAATCGGGCTAGTTTGTACTTTCAGATGCAACAGGAATTTCTCGAGTGCGTCAATCCGTTCGCGTGGTATCGGAGTTTGAAGTTAAAGAATGGTTGAGAAACCATCAAAATTTTCGCAAGACTGATACTCGAAACCAATAACTACTATGGCCTAGGGCAAAAATACACATACCGTTGTAATCGGACGGGTTTCTGGTTTCAGATGCAACAGGAATTTCTCGAGTTCGTCAATCCGTTCGCGAGATATGGGAGTTTGAAATTAAGGAACGGTTGAGAAACCATCAAAATTGTCGAAATAGTGATGCTAGAAACGAATAACTGGAATGGCCTATGGGAAAAGTACACACACCATTGTAATCGGGCTAGTTTCTACTTTCAGATGCAACAGGAATTTCTCGAGTTCGTCAATCCGTTCGCGAGATATGGGAGTTTGAAGTTAAGGAATGGTTGAGAAACCATCAAAATTTTCGCAAGTGTGATACTCGAAACCAATAACTGGAATGGCCTAGGGGAAAAGTACACACGCCATAGTAATGTGGCGAGTTTCTACTTTCAGATGCAACAGGAATTCCTCGAGTTCGTCAATCCGTTCGCGAGATATGGGAGTTTGAAGTTAAGGAATGGTTGGGAGACCATCACAATTTCCGCAAGTCTGATACTCGAAACCAATAACTACTATGGCCTGGGGGAAAAATACACATACCTTTGAAATCGGGCGAGTTTCTACTTTCAGATGCAACAGGAATTTCTCGTGTTCGTCAATCCGTTCGCGAGATATGGGAGTTTGAATTTAAGGAATGGTTGAGAAACCATCAAAATTTTCGCAATTCTGATGCTAGAAACGAATAACTGGAACGACCTAGGGGAAAAGTACACACACCATTGCAATCAGTCGACTTTCTGCTTTCAGATGCAACAGGAAATAATCGAGTTCGTCAATCCGTTCGCGAGATATGGGAGTTTGAAGTTAAGGAATGGTTGAGAAACCATCAAAATTTTCGCAAGTCTGATACTCGAAAACAATAAATGGAACGGCCTAGGGGAGAAGTACACACACCATTGTAATCGGGCAAGTTTCTACATTCAGAGGCAACAGGAACTTCTCGAGTACGCCAATCCGTTCGCGAGGTATCGGAGTTTGAAGTTAAGGAATGGTTGAGAAACCATCAAAATTTTCGCAAGTCTGATACTCGAAACCAATAACTACTATGGCCTAGGGCAAAAATACACATACCGTTGTAATCGGACGAGTTTCCGGTTTCAGATGCAACAGGAATTTCTCGAGTTCGTCAATCCGTTCGCGAGATATGGGAGTTTGAAGTTAAGGAATGGTTGAGAAACCATCACAATTTTCGCAAGTCTGATACTCGAAACCAATAACTACCATGGCCTAGGGGAAAAATGCACATACCTTTGTAATCGGGCGAGTTTCAACTTCCAGATGCAACAGGAATTTCTCGAGTTCGTCAATCCGTTCGCGAGATGTGGGAGTTTGAAGTTAAGGAATGGTTAAGAAACCATCAATATTTTCGCAAGTCTGATGCCAGAAACGAATAACTACGATGTTCTAGGGCAAAAATACGCGTACCGTTGTAATCGGGCGAGTTTCTGCTTTCCGATAAAACAGGAATTTCTCGAGGTCGTCAATCCGTTCGCGTGATATGGGAGTTTGAAGTTAAGGAATGGTTGAGAAACCATCAACATTTTCGCAAGTCTGATGCCAGAAACGAATAACTACGATGGTCTAGGGCAAAAATACAGGTACCGTTGTAATCGGGCGAGCTTCTGCTTTCAGATGCAACAGGAATTTCTCAAGTTCGTCAATCCGTTCGCGAGATATGGGAGTTTGACGTTAAGGAATGGTTTAGAAACCATCAAAGTTTTCGCAAGTCTGATACTTGAAACCAATAACCGGAACGACCTAGGGGAAAAGTACACACACCATTGTATTCTGGCTGGTGTCTACTTTCAGACGCAACAGGAATTTCTCGAGTTAGCCAATCCGTTCGCGAGATATGGGAGTTTGAAGTTAAGGAATGGTTGAGAAACCATCATAATTTTCGCAAGTCTGATACTCGAAACCAATAACTACGATGGCCTATGGCAAAAATACACATACCGTTGTAATCGGGCGAGTTTCTGCTTTCAGATGCAACAGGAGTTTCTCGAATTCGTCAATCCGTTTGCGAGATATGGGAGTTTGGTGTTAAGGAATGGTTGAGAAACCATCAAAATTTTCGCAAGTCTGACACTCGAAACCAATAACTACAATGACCTAGGGGAAAAATACACATACCGCTGTAATCGGCGAGTTTCTGCTTCCAGATGCAACAGGAATTTCTCAAGTTTGTCAACCCGTCCGCGAGATATGGGAGTTTGATGTTGAGGAATGGTTGAGATATCATCAAAATTTTCGCAAGTCTGATACTTGAAACCAATAACTGGAACGACCAAGGGGAAAAGTACACACACCATTGTATTCTGGCGAGTGTCTACTTTCAGAACAAAAGGAATTTCTCGAGTTAGCCAATCCGTTCGCGAGATATGGGAGTTTGAAGTTAAGGAATGGTTGAGAAACCATCAATATTTTCGCAAGTCTGATACTTGAAACCAATAACTGGAACGACCAAGAGGGAAAGTACACAAACCATTGTATTCGGGCGAGTGTCTACTTTCAGATGCAACAGGAATTTCTCGAGTTAGCCAATCCGTTCGCGAGATATGGGAGTTTGAAGTTAAGGAATGGTTGAGAAACCATCAACATTTTCCCAAGTCTGATGCCAGAAACGAATAACTACGATGGTCTAGGGCAAAAATACGCGTACCGTTGTAATCGGGCGAGTTTCTGCTTTCCGATAAAACAGGAATTTCTAGAGTTCGTCATTCCGTTCGCGAGATATGGGAGTTTGAAGTTAAGGACTGGTTGAGAAACCATCAAAATTTTCGCAAGTCTGACACCCGAAACCAATAACTACAATGGCCTAGGGGAAAAATACACATACCGTTGTAATCGGGCGAGTTTCTACTTTCCGAGGCAACAGGAATTTCTCGAGTTAGTCAATCCGTTGAGCCATACATCGGAGTTTGGATTTAAGAGATGGTTGAGAAACCAGCAGAATTTTCGCAATTCTGATTCTATAAACGAATAACTGGAATGGCCTACGGGAAAAGTACACACACCATTGTAATCGGGCGAGTTTCTACTTTCAGATGCAACAGGAATTTCTCGAGTTCGTCAATCCGTTCGCGTGATATGGGAGTTTGAAGTTAAGGAATGGTTGAGAAACCATCATAATTTTCGCAAGTCTGATACTCGAAACCAATAACTACGATGGCCTATGGCAAAAATACACATACCGTTGTAATCGGGCGAGTTTCTGCTTTCAGATGCAACAGGAGTTTCTCGAATTCGTCAATCCGTTCGCGAGATATGGGAGTTTGGTGTTAAGGAATGGTTGAGAAACCATCAAAATTTTCGCAAGTCTGACACTCGAAACCAATAACTACAATGGCCTAGGGGAAAAATACGCATATAGTACCGTTGTAATCGGGCGAGTTTCTGCTTTCAGATGCAGCAGGAGTTTCTCGAATTCGTCAATCCGTTCGCGAGATATGGGAGTTTGGTGTTAAGGAATGGTTGAGAAACCATCAAAATTTTCGCAAGTCTGACACTCGAAACCAATAACTACAATGACCTAGGGGAAAAATACATATACCGCTGTAATCGGCGAGTTTCTGCTTTCAGATGCAACAGGAATTTCTCAAGTTCGTCAACCCGTCCGCGAGATATGGGAGTTTGATGTTGAGGAATGGTTGAGATACCATCAAAATTTTCGCAAGTCTGATACTTGAAACCAATAACTGGAACGACCAAGTGGAAAAGTACACACACCATTGTATTCTGGCGAGTGTCTACTTTCAGATGCAACAGGAATTTCTCGAGTTAGCCAATCCGTTCGCGAGATATGGGAGTTTGAAGTTAAGGAATGGTTGAGAAACCATCAAAATTTTCGCAAGTGTGATACTCGAAACCAATAACTGGAATGGCCTAGGGGAAAAGTACACACACCATAGTAATGGGGCGAGTTTCTACTTTCAGATGCAACAGGAATTCCTCGAGTTCGTCAATCCGTTCGCGAGATATGGGAGTTTGAAGTTAAGGAATTGTTGAGAAACCATCAAAAGTTTCGCAAGTCTGATACTTGAAACCAATAACTGGAACGACCAAGTGGAAAAGTACACACACCATTGTATTCTGGCGAGTGTCTACTTTCAGATGCAACAGGAATTTCTCGAGTTAGCCAATCCGTTCGCGAGATATGGGAGTTTGAAGTTAAGGAATGTTTGAGAAACCATCAAAATTTTCGCAAGTCTGATACTCGAAACCAATAACTGGAACGGCCTAGGGAAAAAAAACACATACCGTTGTAATCGGGCGAGTTTCTGCTTTCAGATGCAACAGGAATTTCTCGAGTTCGTCAATCCGTTCGCGAGAAATGTGAGTTTGAAGTTAAGGAATGGTTGAGAAACCATCAAAATTTTCGCAAGCCTGATACTCGAAACCAATAACTACTGTTGCCTAGGGCAAAAATGCACATACCGTTGTAACCGGGCGAGTTTCTGCTTTCAGATTCAATAGGAAATTCTCGAGTTCGTCAATCCGTTCGCGAGATATGCAAGTGTGAAGTTAAGGAATGGTTGAGAAACCATCAAAATTTTCGCAAGTCTGATACACGAAACCTATAACTACTATGGCCTAGGGCAAAAATGCACATACCGTTGTAACCGGGCGAGTTTCTGCTTTCTGAAGCAATAGGAAATTCTCGAGTTCGTCAATCCGTTCGCGAGATATGTAAGTGTGAAGTTAAGGAATGGTTGAGAAACCATCAAAATTATCGCAAGTCTGATACTCGAAACCAATAACTGGATTGGCCTAGGGGAAAAGTACACATACCATTGTAATCGGGCTAGTTTCTACTTTCAGATGCAACAGGAATTTCTCGAGTTCGTCAATCCGTTCGCGAGATATGGGAGTTTGAAGTTAAGGAATGGTTGAGAAACCATCAAAATGTTCGCAAGTCTGATACTCGAAACCAATAACTACTATGGCCTAGGGCAAAAATGCACATACCGTTGTAATCGGGCGTGTTTCTGCTTTCAGATGCAACAGGAATTTCTCGAGTTCGTCAACCCGTTCGCGAGATATGGGAGTTTGAAGTTAAGGAATGGTTGAGAAACCATCAAAATTATCGCAAGTCTGATACTCGAAACCAATAACTGGAATGGCCTAGGGGAAAAGTACACACACCATTGTATTCGGACGAGTTTCTGCTTTCAGATGCAACAGGAATTTCTCGAGTTCGTCAACCCGTTCGCGAGATATGGGAGTTTGAAGTTAAGGAATGGTTGAGAAACCATCAAAATTTTCGCAAGTCTGATACTCGAAACCAATAACTACAATGGCCTAGGGGAAAAATACACATACCGTTGTAATCGGGCGAGTTTCTGCTTTCATATGCAATAGGAAATTTTCGAGTTCGTCAATCCGTTCGCGAGATATGTAAGTGTGAAGTTAAGGAATGGTTGAGAAACCATCAAAATTTTCGCTGGTCTGATACTCGAAACCAATAACTGGAATGGCCTAGGGGAAAAGTACACACACCATTGTATTCGGACGAGTTTCTGCTTTCAGATGCAACAGGAATTTCTCGAGTTCGTCAACCCGTTCGCGAGATATGGGAGTTTGAAGTTAAGGAATGGTTGAGAAACCATCAAAATTTTCGCAAGTCTGATACTCGAAACCAATAACTACAAAGGCCTAGGGGTAAAACACACATATCTTTGTAATCGGGCGAGTTTCTACTTTCAGGTGCAACAGGAATTTCTCGAGTTCGTCAATCCGTTCGCGAGATATGGGAGTTTGAAGTTAAGGAATGGTTGAGAAACCATCAACATTTTCGCAAGTGTGATACTCGAAACCAATAACTACAATGGCCTAGGGGAAAAATACACATACCGTTGTAATCGGGCGAGTTTCTGCTTTCATATGCAATAGGAAATTCTCGAGTTCGTCAATCCGTTCGCGAGATATGGGAGTTTGAAGTTAAGGAATGGTTGAGAAACCATCAAAATTTTCGCTGGTCTAATACTCGAAACCAATAACTGGAATGGACTAGGGGAAAAGTACGCACACCATTGTAATCGGGCGGGTTTCTACTTTCAGATACAACAGGAATTTCTCGAGTTCGTCAATGCGTTCGCGAGATATGGGAGTTTGAAGTTAAGGAATGGCTGAGAAATCATCAAAATTTTCGCAAGTCTGATACTCGAAACCAATAACTACTATGGCCTAGGGGAAAAGTACACACACCGTTGTAATCGGGCGAGTTTCTACTTTCAGATGCAACAGGAATTTCTCGAGTTCGTCAATTCGTTCGCGAGATATGGGTGTTCGAAGTTAAGGAATGGTTGAGAAACCATCAAAATTTTCGCAAGTCTGATACTCGAAACCAATAACTACAATGGCCTAAGGGAAAAATACGCATACCGTTGTAATCGGACGAGTTTCTACTTTCCGAGGCAACAGGAATTTCTCGAGTTAGTCAATCCGTTGAGCCAAACATCGGAGTTTGGATTTAAGAGATGGTTGAGAAACCAGCAAAATTTTCGCAATTCTGATTCTATAAACGAATAACTGGAATGGCCTACGGGAAAAGTACACACACCATTGTAATCGGTAGACTTTCTACTTTCAGATGCAACAGGAACTTCTCGAGTTTGCCAATCCGTTCGCGAGGTATCAGAGTTTGAAGTTAAGGAATGGTTGAGAAACCATCAAAATTTTCGCAATTCTAATGCTAGAAACGAATAATTGGAATGACCTAGGGAAAAAGTACACACTCCATTGTAATCGGTCGACTTTCTACTTTCAGATGCAACTGGAAATAATCGAGTTCGTCAATCCGTTCGCGAGATATGGGAGTTTGAAGTTAAGGAATGGTTGAGAAACTATCAACATTTTCGCAAGTCTGATGCCAGAAACGAATAACTACGATGGTCTAGGGCAAAAATACACGTACCGTTGTAATCGGGCGAGTTTCTGCTTTCCGATAAAACAGGAATTTCTCGAGTTCGTCAATGCGTTCGCGAGATATGGGAGTTTGAAGTTACGGACTGGTTGAGAAACCATCAAAATTTTCGCAAGTGTGACACTCGAAACCAATAACTACAATGGCCTAGGGGAAAAATACGCATACCGTTGTCATCGGGCGAGTTTCTACTTTCCGAGGCAACAGGAATTTCTCGAGTTAGTCAATCCGTTGAGCCAAACATCGGAGTTTGGATTTAAGAGATGGTTGAGAAACCAGCAAAATTTTCGCAATTCTGATTCTATAAACGAATAACTGGAATGGCATACGGGAAAAGTACACACATCAATGTAATCGGGCGAGTTTCTACTTTCAGATGCCACAGGAATTTCTCGAGTTCGTCAATCCGTTCGCGAGATATGGGAGTTTGAAGTTAAGGAATGGTTGAGAAACCATCAAAATTTTCTCAAGTCTGATACTCGAAACCAATAACTGGAACGGCCTAGGGGAAAAAAACACATACCGTTGTAATCGGGCGAGTTTCTGCTTTCAGATGCAACAGGAATTTCTCGAGTTAGTCAATCCGTTCGCGAGATATGGGAGTTTGAAGTTAAGGAATGGTTGAGTAACCATCAAAATTTTCGCAAGTCTGATACTCGAAAACAATAACTACGATGGCTTAGGGCAAAAATACACATACCGTTGTAATCGGGCGAATTTCTGCTTTCAGATGCCACAGGAATATCTCGAGTTCGTCAATCCGTTCGCGGATATGGGAGTTTGAAGTTAAGGAATGGTTGAGAAACCATCAAAATTTTCGCAAGTCTGACACTCGAAACCAATAACTACAATGGCCTAGGGGAAAAATACACATACCGTTGTAATGGGGCGAGTTTCTGCTTTCAGATGCAACAGGAATTTCTCGAGTTCGTCAATCCGTTCGCGAGATATGGGAGTTTGAAGTTAAGGAATGGTTGAGAAACCATCAAAATTTTCGCAAGTCTGATACTCGAAACCAATAACTGGAACGCCCTAGAGGGAAAGTACCCACACCATTGTAATCGGCGGAGTTTCTACTTTCAGATGCTACAGGAATTTCTCGCGTTAGTCGATCCGTTCGCGAGATATGGGAGTTTGAAGTAAAGGAATGATTGAGAAACCATCAAAATTTTCGCAAATCTGATACTCGAAACCGATAACTGGAATGGCCTAGGAGAAGAATACACACACCGTTGTAATCGTGCGAGTTTCTGCTTTCAGACAAAACTGGAATTTCTCGAGTTCGTCAATCCATTCGCGAGATATGGGAGTTTGAAGTTAAGGAATGGTTGAGAAACCATCAAAATTTTCGCAACTTTGACACTCGAAACCAATAACGACGATACCTAGGGCAAAAATACACATACCGTTGTAATCGGGCGTGTTTCTGCTTTCAGATACAGCAGGAATTTCTCGAGTTTGTCGATCCCTTCGCGAGATATGGGAGTTCGAAGTTAAGGAATGGTTGAGAAACCATCAAAATTTTCGCAAGTCTGATACTCGAAACCAATAATTACAATGGCCAAGGGGAAAAATAAACATACCGTTGTAGTCGGGCGAGCCTCTACTTTCAGATGCTACAGGAATTTCTCGAGTTCGTGAATCCGCTCGCGAAATAGGGGAGTTTGAAGTTACGGAATGGTTGAGAGACTATCAAAATTTTCGCAGGTCTGATACTCGAAACCTATAACTGGAATGGCCAAGGGGAAAAGTACACATACCGTTGTAATCGGGCGAGTTTCTGCTTTCGGGTGCAACAGGAATTTCTCGACTTCGTCAATTCGTTCGCGAGATATGGGAGTTTGAATTTAAGGAATGGTTGAGAAACCATCAAAATTTTCGCAAGTCTGATACTCGAAACACATAACTATTATGGCCTAGGTCAAGAATACACATACCGTTGTAATCGGGCGAGTTTCTGCTTTCAGATGCAACAGGAATTTCTGGAGTTAGTCAATCCGTTCGCGAGATATGGGAGTTTGAAGTTAAGGAATGGTTGAGAAACCATCAAAATTTTCGCAAGTCTGGTACTCGAACCTAATAACTGGAATGGCCTAAGGGAAAAGTACACACACCATTGTAATCGGGCGATTTTCTACTTTGAGGTGCGATAGGAATTTCTGGAGTTAGTCAATCCGTTCGCGAGATATGGGAGTTTGGAGTTAAGGAATGGTTGAGAAACCATCAAAATTTTCGCAAGTCTGATACTCGAAACCCATAACTATTATGGCCTAGGGCAAAAATACACATACCGTTGTAATCGGGCGAGTTTCTGCTTTCAGATGCAACAGGAATTTCTCGAGTTCGTCAATCCGTTCGCGAGATATGGGAGTTTGAAGTTAAGGAATGGTTCAGAAACTATCAAAATTTTCGCAAGTCTGATACCCGAAACCAATAACTACAATGGCCTAGGGGAAAAATACACATACCGTTGTAATCGGGCGAGTTTCTGCTTTCAGATGCAACAGAATTTTTTCGGATTCGTCAATCCGTTCGCGAAATATCGCTTTGGAGTTAAGGGATGGCTGAGAAACCATCAAAATTTTCGCAAGTCTGATACTCGAAACACATAACTATTATGGCCTAGGTCAAGAATACACATACCGTTGTAATCGGGCGAGTTTCTGCTTTCAGATGCAACAGGAATTTCTGGAGTTAGTCAATCCGTTCGCGAGATATGGGAGTTTGAAGTTAAGGAATGGTTGAGAAACCATCAAAATTTTCGCAAGTCTGGTACTCGAAACCAATAACTACTATGGCCTAGGGGAAAAGTACACACACCATTGTAATCGGGCGAGTTTCTACTATCAGATGCAACAGGAATTTCTAGAGTTCGTCAATCCATTCGCGAGATATGGGTGTTCGAAGTTAAGGAATGGTTGAGAAACCATCAAAATTTTCGCAAGTCTGATACACGAAACCAATAACTACTATGGCCTAGGGCAAAAATACACATACCGTTGTAAACGGGCTAGTCTCTGCTTTCAGATGCAACAGGAATTTCTCGAGTTCGTCAATCCGTTCGCGAGATATGGGAGTTCGAAGTTAAGGAACGGATGAGAAACCATAAAAATTTCCGCTGGTCTGATACTCGAAATCAATAACTGGAATGGCCTAGGGGAAAAGCACACACACCATTGTAATCGGGCGAGTTTCTACTTTCAGATGCAACAGGAATTTCTCGAGATCGTCAATCCGTTCGCGAGATATGGGAGTTAGAATTTAAGGAATGGTTGAGAAACCATCAAAATTTTCGCATGTCTGATACTCGAAACCAATAACTACTATGGCCTAGGGGAAAAGTACACACACCATTGTAAACGGGCGAGTTTCTACTTTCAGATGCAACAGGAATTTCCCGAGTTCGTCAATCCGTTCGCGAGATATGGGAGTTCGAAGTTAAGGAACCGTTGAGAAACCATCAAAATTTTCGCAAGTCTGATACTCCAAACCAATAACTACTATGGCCTAGGGGAAAAGTACACAGACCATTGTGATCGGGCGAGTTTCTACTTTCAGATGCAACAGGAATTTCTCGAGTTCGTCAATCCGTTCGTGAGATATGGGAGTTTGAAGTTAAGGAACGCTTGAGCAACCATCAAAATTTTTGCAAGTCTGATACTCGAAACCAATAACTACTATGGCCTAGGGGAAAAGTACACACAACATTGTAATCGGGCGAGTTTCTACTTTCAGGTGCAACAGGAACTTCTCGAGTTCGTCAATCCGTTCGCGAGATATGGGAGTTGGAAGTTCAGGATTGGTTGAGAAACCATCAAAATTTTCGCTGGTCTGATACTCGAAACCAATAACTGGAATGGCCTATGGGAAAAGTACACACACCATTGTAATCGGGCGAGTTTCTACTTTCAGATGCAACAGGAATTTCTCGAGTTCGTCAATCCGTTCGCGAGATATGGGAGTTCGAAGTTAAGGAACCGTTGAGAAACCATCAAAATTTTCGCAAGTCTGATACTCCAAACCAATAACTACTATGGCCTAGGGGAAAAGTACACAGACCATTGTGATCGGGCGAGTCTCTAGTTTCAGATGCAACAGGAACTTCTCGAGTTCGTCAATCCGTTCGCGAGATATGGGAGTTAGAAATTAAGGAACGCTTGAGAAACCATCAAAATTTTCGCAAGTCTGATACTCGAAACCAATAACTACTATGGCCTAGGGCAAAATTACACATACCGGTGTAATCAGGCGAGTTCCTGCTTTCTGATGCAAAAGGGATTTCTCGAGTTCGTCAATTCGTTCGCGAGATATGGGAGTTTGAAGTTAAGGAATGGTTGAGAAACCATCAAAATTTTCGCAAGTCTGATACACGAAAGCAATGACAGGAATGGCCTATGGAAAAAGTACACATACCGTTGAAATCGGGCGAGTTTCTGCTTTCAGATGCAATAGGAATTACTCGAGTTCGTCAATCCCTTCGTGAGATATGGGAGTTTGAAGTTAAGGAATGGTTGAGAAACCATCAAAATTTTCGCAAATCTGATTCCCGAAACCAATAACTACAAAGGCCTAGGGGAAAAATACACATACCGTTGTAATCGGGCGAGTTTCTACTTTCAGATGCAATAGGAATTTCCCGTGTTCGTCAATCCGTTCGCGAGACATGGGAGTTTGAAGTTAAGGAATGGCTGAGAAACCATCAAAATTTTCGCAAGTCTGATACTCGAAACCAGTAACTACCATGGCCTAGGGGAAAAGTACAAACACTATTGAAATCGGGCGAGTTTCTGCTTTCAGATGCAACAGCAATTTCTCGCGTTCGTAAATCCGTTCGCGAGATATGGGAGTTAGAAGTTAAGGAATGGTTGAGAAACCATCAAAATTTTCGCAAGTCTGATTCCCGAAACCAATAACTACTATGGCCTAGGGCAAAAATACACATACCGCTGAAATCGGGCTAGTCTCTGCTTTCAGATGCAACAGGAATTTCTCGAGTTCGTCAATCCCTTCGCGAGATATGGGAGTTCGAAGTTAAGGAATGGTTGAGAAACCATCAAAATTTTCGCAAGTCTGATACTCGAGAACAATAACTACTATGGCCTAGGGGAAAAGTACACACACCATTGTAATCGGGCGAGTTTCTACTTTCAGATGCAACAGGAATTTCTCGAGTTCGTCAATCCGTTCGCGAGATATGGGAGTTAGAAGTTAAGGAATGGTTGAGAAACCATCAAAATTTTCGCAAGTCTGACTCCCGAAACCAATAACTACAAAGGCCCAGGGGAAAAATACACATACCGTTGTAATCGTGCGAGTTTCTACTTTCAGATGCAACAGGAATTTCTCGAGTTCGTCATTCTGTTTGCGAGATATGGGAGTTTGAAGTTAAGGAATGGCCGAGAGACCACCAAAGTTTTCGCTGATTTGATACTCGAAAACAATAACTGGTATGGCCTAGGGGAAAAGTACACATACCGTTGAAATCGGGCGAGTTTCTGCTTTCAGATGCAATAGGAATTACTCGAGTTCGTCAATCCCTTCGCGAGATATGGGAGTTTGAAGTTATGGAATGGTTGAGCAACCATCAAAATTTTCGCAAGTCTGATACTCGAAACCAATAACTACTATGGCCTAGGGGAAAAATACACATACCGCTGTAATCGGGCTAGTCTCTGCTTTCAGATGCAACAGGAATTTCTCGAGTTCGTCAATCCGTTCGCGAAATATGGGAGTTTGAAGTTAAGGAATGGTTGAGACTAAATCAAAATTTTCGCAAGTCTGATACTCGAAACCAAGAACTACTATTGCCTAGGGCAAAAATACACATACCGTTGTAATCGGGAGAGTTTCCACTTTCAGATGCAACAGGAATTTCTCGAGTTCGTCATTCTGTTCGCGAGATATGGGAGTTTGAAGTTAGGGAATGGCCGAGAAACCATCAAAATTTTCGCAAGTCTGATACTCGAAACCAATAACTACTATGGCCTAGGGCAAAAATACACTTACCGTTGTAATCGGGCTAGTCTCTGCTTTCAGATGCAACAGGAATTTCTCGAGTTCGTCAATCCGTTCGCGAAATATGGGAGTTTGAAGTTAAGGAATGGCCGAGAAACCATCAAAATTTTCGCAAGTCTGATACTCGAAACCAATAACTACTATGGCCTAGGGCAAAAATACACTTACCGTTGTAATCGGGCGAGTTTCTACTTTCAGATGCAACAGGAATTTCTCGAGTTCGTCAATCCGTTCGCGAGATATGGGAGTTAGAAGTTAAGGAATGGTTGAGAAACCATCAAAATTTTCGCAAGTCTGACTCCCGAAACCAATAACTACAAAGGCCCAGGGGAAAAATACACATACCGTTGTAATCGTGCGAGTTTCTACTTTCAGATGCAACAGGAATTTCTCGAGTTCGTCATTCTGTTTGCGAGATATGGGAGTTTGAAGTTAAGGAATGGCCGAGAGACCACCAAAGTTTTCGCTGATTTGATACTCGAAAACAATAACTGGTATGGCCTAGGGGAAAGGTACACATACCGTTGAAATCGGGCGAGTTTCTACTTTCAGATGCAACAGGAATTTCTCGAGTTCGTCAATCCGTTCGCGAGATATGGGAGATAGAATTTAAGGAATGGTTGAGAAACCATCAAAATTTTCGCAAGTCTGATACTCGAAACCAATAACTACTATGGCCTAGGGCAAAAATACACATACCGCTGTAATCGGGCTAGTCTCTGCTTTCAGATGCAACAGGAATTTCTCGAGTTCGACAATCCGTTCGCGAAATATGGGAGTTTGAAGTTAAGGAATGGTTGAGACTACATCAAAATTTTCGCAAGTCTGATACTCGAAACCAAGAACTACTATTGCCTAGGGCAAAAATACACATACCGTTGTAATCGGGAGAGTTTCCACTTTCAGATGCAACAGGAATTTCTCGAGTTCGTCATTCTGTTCGCGAGATATGGGAGTTTGAAGTTAGGGAATGGCCGAGAAACCATCAAAATTTTCGCAAGTCTGATACTCGAAACCAATAACTACTATGGCCTAGGGCAAAAATACACTTACCGTTGTAATCGGGCGAGTTTCTGCTTTCAGATGCAATGGGAATTTCTCGAGTTCGTCAATCCGTTCGCGAGATATGGGAGTTTGAAGTTAAGGAATGGTTGAGACTACATCAAAATTTTCGCAAGTCTGATACTCGAGAACAATAACTACTATGGCCTAGGGGAAAAGTACACACACCATTGTAATCGGGCGAGTTTCTACTTTCAGATGCAACAGGAATTTCTCGAGTTCGTCAATCCGTTCGCGAGATATGGGAGTTAGAAGTTAAGGAATGGTTGAGAAACCATCAAAATTTTCGCAAGTCTGACTCCCGAAACCAATAACTACAAAGGCCCAGGGGAAAAATACACATACCGTTGTAATCGTGCGAGTTTCTACTTTCAGATGCAACAGGAATTTCTCGAGTTCGTCATTCTGTTTGCGAGATATGGGAGTTTGAAGTTAAGGAATGGCCGAGAGACCACCAAAGTTTTCGCTGATTTGATACTCGAAAACAATAACTGGTATGGCCTAGGGGAAAAGTACACATACCGTTGAAATCGGGCGAGTTTCTGCTTTCAGATGCAATAGGAATTACTCGAGTTCGTCAATCCCTTCGCGAGATATGGGAGTTTGAAGTTAAGGAATGGTTGAGCAACCATCAAAATTTTCGCAATTCTGATACCCGAAACAAATAACTGGAATGGCCTAGGGAAAAAGTACACATACCGTTGAAATCGGGCGAGTTTCTACTTTCAGATGCAACAGGAATTTCTCGAGTTCGTCAATCCGTTCGCGAGATATGGGAGATAGAATTTAAGGAATGGTTGAGAAACCATCAAAATTTTCGCAAGTCTGATACTCGAAACCAATAACTACTATGGCCTAGGGCAAAAATACACATACCGCTGTAATCGGGCTAGTCTCTGCTTTCAGATGCAACAGGAATTTCTCGAGTTCGTCAATCCGTTCGCGAAATATGGGAGTTTGAAGTTAAGGAATGGTTGAGACTACATCAAAATTTTCGCAAGTCTGATACTCGAAACCAAGAACTACTATTGCCTAGGGCAAAAATACACATACCGTTGTAATCGGGAGAGTTTCCACTTTCAGATGCAACAGGAATTTCTCGAGTTCGTCAATTCGTTCGCGAGATATGGGAGTTTGAGGTTAAGGAATGGTTGAGAAAACATCAAAATTTTCGCAAGTCTGATACCCGAAACCAATCACTACAAAGGCCGAGGAGAAGAATACACATACCGTTGTAATCGGGCGAGTTTCTACTTTCAGAAGCAACAGCAATTTCTCGAGTTCGTCATTCTGTTCGCGAGATATGGGAGTTTGAAGTTAGGGAATGGCCGAGAAACCATCAAAATTTTCGCAAGTCTGATACTCCAAACCAATAACTACTATGGCCTAGGGCAAAATTACACATACCGTTGTAATCGGGCGAGTTTCTGCTTTCAGATGCAATAGGAATTTCTCGAGTTCGTCAATCCGTTCGCGAGATATGGGAGTTTGAAGTTAAGGAATGGTTGAGAAACCATCAAAATCTTTGTAAGTCTGATACTCGAAACCAATAACTACTATGGCCTAGGGGAAAAATACACATACCGTTGTAATCGGGCGAGTTTCTGCTTTCAGATGCAATAGGAATTTCTCGAGTTCGTCAAACCGTTCGCGAGATATGGGAGTTTGAAGTTAAGGAATGGCCGAGAGACCATCAAAATTTGCGCAAGTCTGATACTTGAAACCAATAACTACTAGGGCTTAGGGCAAAATTACACATACCGTTGTAATCGGGCGAGTTTCTACTTTCAGTTGCAATAGGAATTTCCCGTGTTCGTCATTCCGTTCGCGAGATATGGGTGTTTGAAGTTAAGGAATGGCTGAGAAACCATCAAAATTTTCGCAAGTCTGATACTCGAAACCAGTAACTACTATGGCCTAGGGGAAAAGTACACACACTATTGTAATCGGGCGAGTTTCTGCTTTCAGATGCAACCGCAATTTCTCGCGTTCGTAAATCCGTTCGCGAGATATGGGAGTTTGAAGTCAAGGAATGGTTGAGAAACCATCAAAATTTTCGCTGGTCTGAAACTCCAAAACAATAACTGGAATGGCCTAGGGGAAAAGTCCACACACCATTGTAATCGGGCGTGTTTCTACTTTCAGATGCAACAGGAATTTCTCCAGTTCGTCAATCAGTTTGCGAGATATGGGAGTTCGAAGTTAAGGAATGGTTGAGAAACCATCAAATTTTTCGCAATTCTGATTCCCGAAACCAATAACTACAAAGGCATAGGGGAAAAATACACATACCGTTGTAATCGGGCGTGTTTCTACTTTCAGATGCAACAGAAGTTTCTCGAGTTCGTCAATCCGTTCGCGAGGTATGGGAGTTTGAACTTAAGGAATGGTTGAGAAACCATCAAAATTTTCGCTGGTCTGATACTCGAAACCAATAACTACTATGGCCTAGGGGAAAAGTATACACACCGTTGTAATCGGGCGAGTTTCTACTTTCAGATGCAACAGGAATTTCTCGAGTTCGTCACTCTGTTCGCGAGATATTGGAGTTTGAAGTTAAGGAATGGTTGAGGAACCACCAAAATTTTCGCTGGTTTGATACTCGAAACCAATAACTGGAATGGCCTAGGGGAAAAGTACACATACCGTTGAAATCGGGCGAGTTTCTGCTTTCAGATGCATTAGGAATTACGCGAGTTCGTCAATCCCTTCGCGAGGTATGGGAGTTTGAAGTTAAGGAATGGTTGAGAAACCATCAAAATTTTCGCAGGTCTGATACCCGAAACCAATAACTGGAATGGCCTAGGGAAAAAGTACACATACCGTTGAAATCGGGCGAGTTCCTGCTTTCAGATGCAATAGGAATTACGCGAGTTCGTCAATCCCTTCGCGAGGTATGGGAGTTTGAAGTTAAGGAATGGTTGAGAAACCATCAAAATTTTCGCTGGTCTGATACTCGAAACCAATAACTGGAATGGCCTAGGGGAAAAGTCCACACACCATTGTAATCGGGCGTGTTTCTACTTTCAGATGCAACAGGAATTTCTCCAGTTCGTCAATCAGTTTGCGAGATATGGGAGTTCGAAGTTAAGGAATGGTTGAGAAACCATCAAATTTTTCGCAATTCTGATTCCCGAAACCAATAACTACAAAGGCATAGGGGAAAAATACACATGACCGTTGTAATCGGGCGTGTTTCTACTTTCAGATGCAACAGAAGTTTCTCGAGTTCGTCAATCCGTTCGCGAGGTATGGGAGTTTGAACTTAAGGAATGGTTGAGAACCATCAAAATTTTCGCTGGTCTGATACCCGAAACCAATAACTGGAATGGCCTTGGGAAAAGTACACACGCCATTGTAATCGGGCGAGTTTCTACTTTCAGATGCAACCGGAATTCTCCAGTTCGTCAATCAGTTTGCGAGATATGGGAGTTCGAAGTTAAGAAATGTTTGAGAAACCATCAAAATTTTCGCAAGTCTGATTCCCAAAACCAATAACTACAAAGGCCTAGGGGAAAAATACACATACCGTTGTAATCGTGCGAGTTTCTACTTTCAGATGCTACGGGAATTTCTCGAGTACGTCAATCCGTTCGCGAGATATGGGAGTTCGAAGTTAAGGAATGGTTGAGAAACCATCAAAATTTTCGCAAGTCTGATACTCGAAACCAATAACTACTATGGCCTAGGGGAAAAGTACACACAGCATTGTAATCGGGCGAGTTTCTACTTTCAGATACAACAGGAATTTCTCGAGTTCGTCAATCCGTTCGCGAGATATGGGAGTTGGAAGTTAAGGAATGGTTGAGAAACCATCAAAATTTTCGCAAGTCTGATACTCGAAACCAATAACTACTATGGCCTAGGGCAAAAATACAGATACCGTTGTAATCGGGCGAGTTTCTGCTTTCAGATGCAATGGGAATTTCTCGAGTTCGTCAATCCGTTCGCGAGATATGGGAATTTGAAGTTAAGGAATGGTTGAGAAACCATCAAAATTTTCGCAAGTCTGATACTCGAAACCAAGAACTACTATTGCCTAGGGCAAAAATACACATACCGTTGTAATCGGGAGAGTTTCTACTTTCAGATGCAACAGGAATTTCTCGAGTTCGTCAATTCGTTCGCGACATATGGGAGTTTGAGGTTAAGGAATGGTTGAGAAACCATCAAAATTTTCGCAAGTCTGATACCCGAAACCAATCACTACAAAGGCCGAGGAGAAAAATACACATACCGTTGTAATCGGGCGAGTTTCTACTTTCAGAAGCAACAGCAATTTCTCGAGTTCGTCATTCTGTTCGCGAGATATGGGAGTTTGAAGTTAAGGAATGGCCGAGAAACCATCAAAATTTTCGAAAGTCTGATACCCGAAACCAATCACTAGAAAGGCCGAGGAGAAAAATACACATACCGTTGTAATCGGGCGAGTTTCTACTTTCAGAAGCAACAGCAATTTCTCGAGTTCGTCATTCTGTTCGCGAGATATGGGAGTTTGAAGTTAAGGAATGGTTGAGAAACCATCAAAATTTTCGCATGTCTGATACTCGAAAGCAATATCTACTATGGCCTAGGGGAAAAATACACATACCGTTGTAATCGGGCGAGTTTCTACTTACAGATGCAATAGGAATTTCTCGTGTTCGTCAATCCTTTCGCGAGATATGGGAGTTTGAAGTTAAGGAATGGCTGAGAAACCATCAAAATTTTCGCAAGTCTCATACTCGAAACCAATAACTACGATGGCCTAGGGCAAAAATACACATACCGTTGTAATCGGGCGAGTTTCTGCTTTCAGATGCAATAGGAATTTCTCGAGTTCGTCAATCCGTTCGCGAGATATGGGAGTTTGATGTTAAGGAATGGTTGAGAAACCATCAAAATCTTCGCAAGTCTGATACTCGAAACCAGTAACTACTATGGCCTAGGGGAAAAGTACACACACTATTGTAATCGGGCGAGTTTCTGCTTTCAGATGCAACAGCAATTTCTCGCGTTCGTAAATCCGTTCGCGAGATATGGGAGTTTGAAGTCAAGGAATGGTTGAGAAACCATCAAAATTTTCGCTGGTCTGAAACTCCAAAACAATAACTGGAATGGCCTAGTGGAAAAGTTCGCACACCATTGTAATCGGGCGAGTTTCTACTTTCCGATACAGCAGGAATTTCACGTGTTCGTCAATCAGTTCCCGAGATATGGGAATTTGAACTTAAGGAATGGTTGAGAAACCATCAAAATTTTCGCAAGTCTGATACCCGAAACCAAGAACTACTATTGCCTAGGGCAAAAATACACATACCGTTGTAATCGGGAGAGTTTCTACTTTCAGATGCAACTTGAATTTCTCGAGTTCGTCAATTCGTGCGCGAGATATGGGAGTTTGAAGTTAAGGAATGGTTGAGAAACCATCAAAATTTTCGCAAGTCTGATACCCGAAACCAATCACTACAAAGGCCGAGGGGAAAAATACACACACCGTTGTAATCGGGCGAGTTTCTACTTTCAGATGCAACAGCAATTTCTCGAGTTCGTCATTCTGTTTGCGAGATATGGGAGTTTGAAGTTAAGGAATGGCCGAGAGACCATCAAAATTTGCGCAAGTCTGATACTCGAAACCAATAACTACTATGGCTTGGGGCAAAATTACACATACCGTTGTAATCCGGCGAGTTTCTGCTTTCAGATGCAAAAGGAATTTCTGGAGTTCGTCAATCCGTTCGCGAGATATGGGAGTTTGAAGTTAAGGAATGGTTGAGAAACCATCAAAATTTTCGCTGATCTGATACTCGAAACCAATAACTACTATGGCCTAGGGCAAAAATACGCATACCGTTGTAATCGGGCGAGTTTCTGCTTTCCAATGCAATAGGAATTTCTCGAGTTCGTCAAACCGTTCGCGAGATATGGGAGTTTGAAGCTAAAGAATGGTTGAGACTCCATCAAAATTTTCGCAAGTCTGATACGCGAAACCAATAACTACTATGGCCTAGGGGAAAAGTACACACACCATTGTAATCGGGCGAGTTTCTACTTTCAGATGCAACAGGAATTTCTCGCGTTCGTAAATCCGTTCGCGAGATATGGGAGTTTGAAGTCAAGGGATGGTTGAGAAACCATCAAAATTTTCGCTGGTCTGATACTCCAAAACAATTACTGGAATGGCCTAGTGGAAAAGTTCGCACACCATTGTAATCGGGCGAGTTTCTACTTTCAGATACAGGAGGAATTTCACGTGTTCGTCAATCAGTTCCCGAGATATGGGAATTTGAAGTTAAGGAATGGTTGAGAAACCATCAAAATTTTCGCAAGTCTGATACTCGAAACCAAGAACTACTATTGCCTAGGGCAAAAATACACATACCGTTGTAATCGGGAGAGTTTCTACTTTCAGATGAAACAGGAATTTCTCGAGTTCGTCAATTCGTTCGCGAGATATGGGAGTTTGAAGTTAAGGAATGGTTGGGAAACCATCAAAATTTTCGCATGTCTGATACCCGAAACCAATCACTACAAAGGCCAATGGGAAAAATACACATACCGTTGTAATCGGGCGAGTTTCTACTTTCAGATGCAACAGCAATTTCTCGATTTCGTCATTCTGTTCGCGAGATATGGGAGTTTGAAGTTAAGGAATGGCCGAGAAACCATCAAAATTTTCGCAAGTCTGATACTCGAAACCAATGACTGCTATGGCCTAGGGCAAAATTACACATACCGTTGTAACCGGGCGAGTTTCTGCTTTCAGATGCAAAAGGAATTTCTCGAGTTCGTCAATCTGTTCGCGAGATATGGGAGTTTGAAGTTAAGGAATGGTTGAGAAACGACCAAAACTTTCGCTGATCTGATACTCGAAACCAATAACTGGAATGGCCTAGGGGAAAAGTACACACACCATTGTAATCGGGCGAGTTTCTACTTTCAGATGCAACAGGAATTTCTCGAGTTCGTCAATCCGTTTGCGAGATATGGGAGTTAGAAGTTAAGGAACGCTTGAGAAACCATCAAAATTTTCGCAAGTCTGATACTCGAAACCAAGAACTACTATTGCCTAGGGCAAAAATACACATACCGTTGTAATCGGGAGAGTTTCTACTTTCAGATGCAACAGGAATTCCTCGAGTTCGTCAATTCGTTCGCGAGATATGGGAGTTTGAAGTTAAGGAATGGTTGAGAAACCATCAAAATTTTCGCAAGTCTGATACTCGAAACCAATAACTACTATGGCCTAGGGCAAAATTACACATACCATTGTAATCGGGCGAGTCTCTGCTTTCAGATGCAACAGGAATTTATCGAGTTCGTCAATCCGTTCGCGAGATATGGGAGTTTGAAGTTAAGGAAAGGTTGAGAATCCATCAAAATTTTCGCAAGTCTGATACTCGAAACCAATAACTACTATGGCCTAGGGGAAAAGTACACAAAACATTGTAATCGGGCGAGTTTCTACTTTCAGATGCAACAAGAATGTCTCGAGTTCGTCAATCCGTTCGCGAGATATGGGAGTTTGAAGTTAAGGAACGCTTGAGAAACCATCAAACTTTTCGCAAGTCTGATACCCGAAACCAGTAACTACAAAGCCCGAGGGGAAAAATACACATACCGTTGTAATCGGGCGAGTTTCTGCTTTCAGATGCAAAAGGAATTTCTCGAGTTCGTCAATCCGTTCGCGAGATATGGGAGTTTGAAATTAAGGAATGGTCGAGAAACCATCAAAATTTTTGCAAGTCTGATACTCGAAACCAATAACTACTACGGTCTAGGGGAAAAATACACATACCGTTGTAATCGGGAGAGTTTCTACTTTCAGATGCAACAGAAATTTTTCGGATTCGTCAATCCGTTCGCGAAATATCGGAGTTTGGAGTTTAGGGATGGTTGAGAAACCATCAAAATTTTCGCTGGTATGATACGCGAAACCAATAACTGGAATGGCCTAGGGGAAAAGTACACACACCATTGTAATCGGGCGAGTTTCTACGTTCAGATGCAACAGGAATTTCTCGACTTCGTCAGCCGTTCGCGAGATATGGGAGTTTGAAGATAAGGAATGGTTGAGAAACCATCAAAATTTTCGCAGGTCTGATACTCGAAACCAATAACTGGAATGGCCTAGGGGAAAAGTACACATACCGTTGTAATCGGGCGAGTATCAGCTTTCAGATGCAACAAGAATTTCTCGAGTTCGTCAATCCGTTCGCGAGATATAGGAGTTTGAAGTTAAGGAATGGTTGAGAAACCATTAAAATTTTCGCAAGTCTGATACTCGAAACCAATAACTACTATTGCCTAGGGCAAAAATACAAATACCCTTGTAATCGGGCGAGTTTCTGCTTTGAGATGCAACAGGAATTTCTCGAGTTCGTCAATCCGTTCGCGAGATAAGGGAGTTTGAAGTTAAGGAATGGTTGAGAAGCCATCAAAATTTTCGCAATTCTGATACTCGAAACCAATAACTACTATAGTCTAGGGCAAAAATACACATACCGTTGTAATCCGGCGAGTTTCTGCTTTGAGATGCAACAGGAATTTCTCGAGTTCGTCGATCCGTTCGCGAGATATGGGAGTGCGAAGTTAAGGAATGGTTGAGAAACCATCAAAATTTTCGCAAGTCTGATACTCGAAACCAATAACTACAATGGCCTAGGGGAAAAATACACAGACCGTTGTAATCGGGAGAGTTTCTACTTTCAGATGCAACAGGAATTTCTCGAGTTCGTCAATTCGTTCGCGAGATTTGGGAGTTTGAAGTTAAGGAATGGTTGAGAAACCATCAAAATTTTCGCAAGTCTGAGACTCGAAACCAATAACTGGAATGGCCTAGGGGAAAAGTACACACACCATTGTAATCGGGAGAGTTTCTACTTTCAGATGCAACAGCAATATCTCGAGTTCGTCAATCCGTACGCGAGATATGGGAGTCTGAAATTAAGGAATGGTTGGGAAACCATCAAAATTTTCGCAAGTCTGATACTCGAAACCAGTAACTACTATTTCCTAGGGCAAAAATACACATAGGGTTGTAATCGGGGCGAGTTTCTGCTTTCATATGCAACATGGATTTCTCGAGTTCGTCAATCCGTTCGTGGGATATGGGAGTTTGAAATTAAGGAATGGTTGAGAAACCATGAAAATTTTCGCAAGCCTGATACTCGAAACCAATAACTACTATTGCCTAGGGCAAAAATACACATACCGTTGTGATCGGGCGAGTTTCTGCTTTCAGATGCAACAGGAATTTCTCGCGTTCGTCAATCCGTTCGCGAGATATGGGAGTTTAAAGTTAAGGAATGGTTGAGAAACCATCAAAATTTTCGCAAGTCTGATACTCGAAACCAATAACTGGAATGGCCTAGGGGAAAAGTACAAACACCATTGTAATCGGGCGAGTTTCTGCTTTCAGATGCAACAGGAATTTCTCGAGTTAGTCAATCCGTTCGCGAGAAATGGGAGTTTAAAGTTAAGGAATGGTCGAGAAACCATCAAAATTTTTGCAATTCTGATACTCGAAACGAATAACTGGAACGGCAAGGGGAAAAGTACGCACACCATTGTAATCGGGAGAGTTTCTGCTTTCAGATGCAACAGGAATTTCTCGAGTTCGTCAATCCGTTCGCGAGAAATGGGAGTTTAAAATTAAGGAATGGTTGAGAAACCATCAAGATTTTCGTAAGTCTGATACTCGAAACCAATAACTGGAATGGCCTACGGGAAAAGAACACACACCATTGTAATCGGGCGAGTTTCTACTTTCAGATGGAACAGCAATTTCTCGCGTTCGTCAATCCGTACGCGAGATATGGGAGTCTGAAATTAAGGAATGGTTGGGAAACCAACAAAATTTTCGCAAGTCTGATACTCGAAACCAATAACTACTACTGCCTAGGGCAAAAATACACATACCGTTGTGATCGGGCGAGTTTCTGCTTTCAGATGCAACAGGAATTTCTCGAGTTCGACCATCCGTTCGCGAGATATGAGAGTTGGAAGTCAAGGAATGGTTGAGAAACCATTAAAATTTTCGCAAGTCTGATACTCGAAACCAATAACTACAATTGCCTAGGGCAAAGATACACATAGCGTTGTAATCGGGCGAGTTTCTGCTTTCATATGCAACATGAATTTCTCGAGTTCGTCAATCCGTTCGTGGGATATGGGAGTTTGAAATTAAGGAATGGTTGAGAAACCATGAAAATTTTCGCAAGCCTGATACTCGAAACCAATAACTGGAATGGCCTAGGGGAAAAATACACATAGCTTTGTAATCGGGCAAGTTTCTGCTTTCATATGCAACAGGAATTTCTCGAGTACGTCAACCCGTTCGCGGGATATGGGAGTTTGAAATTAAGGAATGGTTGAGGAACCATCAAAATTTTCGCAAGTCTGATACTCGAAACCAATAACTACTGTTTCCTAGGGCAAAAATACACATACCGTTGTCATGGGGCGACATTCTGCTTTCAGATGCAACAGGAATTTCTCGAGTTAGTCAATCCGTTCGCGAGATATGAGAGTTGGAAGTCAAGGAATGGTTGAGAAACCATTAAAATTTTCGCAAGTCTGATACTCGAAACCAATAACTACAATTGCCTAGGGCAAAAATACACATACCGTTGTAATCGGACGACTTTCTGCTTTCAGATGCAACAGGAATTTCTCGAGTCAGTGAATCCGTTCGCGAGATATGAGAGTTTGAAGTTAAGGAATGGATGAGAAACCATCAAAATTTTCGCAAGTCTGATACTTGAAACCAATAACTGGAATGGCCTAGGGGAAAAGTACATACACCACAGAAATCGGGCGAGTTTCTTCTTTCAGGTGCAACAGGAATATCTCGTATTCGTCAATCCGTTCACGAGATATGGGAGTTTGAAATTAAGCAATGATTATTGAGAAACCATCCAAATTTTCGCAAGTCTGTTACTCGAAACCAATAACTACTATGGCCTAGGGCAAAAATACACACACCATTGTAATCGGGCGGGTTTCTGCTTTCAGATGCAACAGGAATTTCGCAAGTTCGTCAGTCCGTTCGCGAGATATGGGACTTTGAAGTTAAGGAATGGTTGAGAAACCATCAAAATTTTCGCAAGTCTGATACTCGAAATCATTAACTGGAATGTCCTAGGGGAAAAGAACACACACAACTGTAATCGGGCGAGTTTCTACTTTCAGGTGCAACAGGAATATCTCGAGTTCGTCAATCCGTTCGCGAGATATGGAAGTTTGAAGTTAAGGAATCGTTGAGAAACCATCAAAATCTTCGCAAGACTGATACTCGAAACCAATAACAACTATGGCCTATGGCAGAAATACACATACCATTGTAATCGGGCGAGTTTCTGCTTTCAGATGCAACAGGAATTTCTCGAGTTCGCCAATACGTTCGCGAGATATGGGAGTTTGAAGATTAGGAATGGTTGAGAAACCATCAAAATTTTCGCAAGTCTGATACTCGAAACCAATAACCACTATCTCCTACGGCAAAAATACACATAGCGTTGTAATCGGGCGAGTTTCTGCTTTCATATGCAACAGGAATTTCTCGAGTTCGTCAATCCGATCGCGAGATATGGGAGTTTGAAGTTAAGGAATGGTTGAGACACCATCAAAATTTTCGCAAGTCTGATACTCGAAACCAATAACTGGAATGGTCTAGGGGAAAAGTACACACACCATTGTAATCGGGCGAGTTTCTACTTTCAGATGCAACAGGAATTTCTCGAGTTCGTCAATCCGTTCACGAGATATGGGAGTTTGATGTTAAGGAATGCTTGAGAAACCATCAAAATTTTCGCAAGTCTGATACTCGAAACCAATAACTACAAAGGCCTAGGGGAAAAATACACATACCCTTGTAATCGAGCGAGTTTCCACTTTCAGATGCAACAGGAATTTCTCGAGTGTGACACTACGTTCGCGAGATATGGGAGTTTGAAGTTAAGGAATGGTTGAGAAACCATCAAAATTTTCGCAATTCTGAAGCTAGAAACGAATAACTGGAATGGCCTAGGTGAAAATTACACGCACCATTGTAATCGGGCGAGTTTCTACTTTCAGATGCAACAGGAATATCTCGAGTTCGTCAATCCGTTCACGAGATATGGGAGTTTGAAGTTAAGGAATGGTTGAGAAACCATCAAAATTTTCGCAAGTCTGATACTCGAAACCAATAACTGGAATGGCCTAGGGGGAAAGTACACACACCAGTGTAATCGGACGAGTTTCTACTTTCAGGTGCAACAGGAATATCTCGAGTTCGTCAATCCGTTCGCGAGATATGGGAGTTTGAAGTTAAGGAATGGTTGAGAAACCATCAAAATTTTCGCAAGTCTGATACTCGAAACCAATAACTGGAATGGCCTAGGGGAAAAATACACAGACCACCGTAATCGGGAGAGTTTCTACTTTCAGGTGCAACAGGAATATCTCGAGTTCGTCAATCCGTTCGCGAGATATGGGAGTTTGAAGTTAAGTAATGGTTGAGAAACCATCAAAATTTTCGAAAGTCTGGTACTCGAAACCAGTAACTACTATTTCCTAGGGCAAAAATACACATAGCGTTGTAATCGGGCGAGTTTCTGCTTTCATATGCAACAGGAATTTCTCGAGATCGTCAATCCGTTCGCGAGACATGGGAGTTTGAAGTTAAGGAATGGTTGAGAAACCATCAAAACTTTCGCAAGTCTGATACTCGAAACCAATAACTACTATTTCCTAGGGCAAAAACACACATGCAGTTGTCATGGGGCGACTTTCTGCTTTCAGATGCAACAGGAATTTCTCGAGTTAGTCAATCCATTCGCGAGATATGCCAGTTGGAAGTTAAGGAATGGTTGAGAAACCATTAAAATTTTCGCAAGTCTGATACTCGAAACCAATAACTACAATTGCCTAGGGCAAAAATACACATACCGTTGTAATCGGACGACTTTCTGCTTTCAGATGCAACAGGAATTTCTCGAGTTAGTCAATCCATTCGCGAGATATGCCAGCTGGAAGTTAAGGAATGGTTGAGAAACCATTAAAATTTTCGCATTCTGATACTCGAAACCAATAACTACTATAGCCTAGGGCAAAAATACACATACCGTTGTCATGGGGCGACATTCTGCTTTCAGATGCAACAGGAATTTCTCGAGTTCGTCGATCCGTTCGCGAGATATGGGAGTGCGAAGTTAAGGAATGGTTGAGAAACCATCAAAATTTTCGCAAGTCTGATACTCGAAACCAATAACTGGAATGGCCTAAGGGAAAAGTACACAGACCGTTGTAATCGGGCGAGTACCTGCTTTCAGATGCAACAGGAATTCCTCGAGTTCGTCAATCTGTTCGCGAGATATGGGAGTTTGAAGTTAAGGAATGGTTGAGAAGCCATCAAAATTTTCGCAAGTCTGATACTCGAAACCAATAACTGGAATGGCCTAGGGGAAAAGTACACACACCATTGTAATCGGGAGAGTTTCTACTTTCAGATGCAACAGCAATATCTCGAGTTCGTCAATCCGTACGCGAGATATGGGAGTCTGAAATTAAGGAATGGTTGGGAAACCATCAAAATTTTCGCAAGTCTGATACTCGAAACCAATAACTACTATTGCCTAGGGCAAAAATACACATACCGTTGTGATCGGGCGAGTTTCTGCTTTCAGATGCAACAGGAATTTCTCGAGTTAGTCTATCCGTTCGCGAGATATGAGAGTTGGAAGTTAAGGAATGGTTGAGAAACCATTAAAATTTTCGCAAGTCTGAAACTCGAAACCAATAACTACAATTGCCTAGGGCAAAAATACACATACCGTTGTGATCGGGCGAGTTTCTGCTTTCAGATGCAACAGGAATTTCTCGAGTACGTCAATTCGTTCGTGAGATATGGGAGTTTGAAGTTAAGAAATGGTTGAGAAACCATCAAAATTTTCGCAAGTCTGATACACGAAACCAATAACTACTATTTCCTAGGGCAAAAATACACATACCGTTGTCATGGGGCGACTTTCTGCTTTCAGATGCAACAGGAATTTCTCGAGTTAGTCAATCCATTCGCGAGATATGCCAGCTGGAAGTTAAGGAATGGTTGAGAAACCATTAAAATTTTCGCAAGTCTGATACTCGAAACCAATAACTACAATTGCCTAGGGCAAAAATACACATACCGTTGTAATCAGACGACTTTCTGCTTTCAGATGCAACAGGAATTTCTCGAGTTAGTCAATCCGTTCGCGAGATATGAGAGTTGGAAGTCAAGGAATGGTTGAGAAACCATTAAAATCTTCGCAAGTCTGATACTCGAAACCAATAACTACAATTGCCTAGGGCAAAAATACACATACCGTTGTAAACGGACGACTTTCTGCTTTCAGATGCAACAGGAATTTCTCGAGTCAGTCAATCCGTTCGCGAGATATGAGAGTTTGAAGTTAAGGAATGGATGAGAAACCATCAAAATTTTCGCAAATCTGATACTCGAAAACAATAACCACTATTTCATACGGCAAAAATACACATAGCGTTGTAATCGGGCGAGTTTCTGCTTTCATATGCAACAGGAATTTCTCGAGTTCGTCAATCCGTTCGCGAGATATGGGAGTTTGAAGTTAAGGAATGGTTGAGAAACCATCAAAACTTTCGCAAGTCTGATACTCGAAACCAATAACTACTATTTCCTAGGGCAAAAATACACATACCGTTGTCATGGGGCGACTTTCTGCTTTCAGATGCAACAGGAATTTCTCGAGTTAGTCAATCCATTCGCGAAATATGCCAGTTGGAAGTTAAGGAATGGTTGAGAAACCATTAAAATTTTCGCAAGTCTGATACACGAAACCAATAACTACAATTGCCTAGGGCAAAAATACACATACCGTTGTAATCGGACGACTTTCTGCTTTCAGATGCAACAGGAATTTCTCGAGTTAGTCAATCCATTCGCGAGATATGCCAGTTTGAAGTTAAGGAATGGTTGAGAAACCATCAAAATTTTCGCAAGTCTGATACTCGAAACCAATAACTGGAATGGCCTAGGGGAAAAGTACACACACCAGTGTAATCGGACGAGCTTCTACTTTCAGGTGCAACAGGAATATCTCGAGCTCGTCAATCCGTTCGCGAGATATGGGACTTTGAAGTTAAGCAATGGTTGAGAAACCATCAAAATTTTCGCACGTCTGATACTCGAAACCAATAACTGGACTAGCCTAGGGGAAAAGTACACACACCATTGTAATCGGGCGAGTTTCTACTTTCAGATGCAACAGGAATATCTCGAGTTCGTCAATCCGTACGCGAGATATCGGAGTCTGAAGTTAAGGAATGGTTGAGAGACCATCAAAGCTTTCGCAAGTCCAATACTCAAAACCAATAACTACCATGGCCTAGGGCAAAAATACACAGACCGTTCTAATCGGGCGTGTATCTGCTTTCAGATGCAACAGGAATTTCTCGAGTTCGTCAATCCGATCGCGTGATATGGGAGTTTGAAGTTAAGGAATGGTTGAGAAACCATCAAAATTTTCGCAAGTCTGATACTCGCAACCAATAACTGGAATGGCCTAGGGGAAAAATACACAGACCACCGTAATCGGGAGAGTTTCTACTTTCAGGTGCAACAGGAATATCTCGAGTTCGTCAATCCGTTCGCGAGATATGGGAGTTTGAAGTTAAGTAATGGTTGAGAAACCATCAAAATTTTCGAAAGTCTGGTACTCGAAACCAGTAACTACTATTTCCTAGGGCAAAAATACACATAGCGTTGTAATCGGGCGAGTTTCTGCTTTCATATGCAACAGGAATTTCTCGAGATCGTCAATCCGATCGCGTGATATGGAAGTTTGAAGTTAAGGAATGGTTGAGAAACCATCAAAATTTTCGCAAGTCTGATACTCGAAACCAAAAACTGGAATGGCCTAGGGGAAAATTACACAGACCGCTGTAATCGGGAGAGTTTCTACTTTCAGGTGCAACAGGAATATCTCGAGTTCGTCAATCCGTTCGCGAGATATGGGAGTTTGAAGTTAAGTAATGGTTGAGAAACCATCAAAACTTTCGCAAGTCTGATACTCGAGACGAATAACTACTATTGCCTAGGGCAAAAATACACATACCGTTGTTATCGGGCGAGTTTCTGTTTTCATATGCAACAGGAATATCTCGAGTTCGTCAATCCGTTCGCGAGATATGGGAGTTTGAAGTTAAGGAATCGTTGAGAAACCATCAAAATCTTCGCAAGAGTGATACTCGAAACCAATAACAATTATGGCCTATGGCAGAAATACATATACCATTGTAATCGGGCGAGTTTCTGCTTTCAGATGCAACAGGAACTTCTCGATTTCGCCAATACGTTCGCGAGATATGGGAGTTTGAAGATAAGGAATGGTTGAGAAACCATCAAAATTTTCGCAAGTCTGATACTCGAAACCAATAACCACTATCTCCTACGGCGAAAATACACATAGCGTTGTAATCGGGCGAGTTTCTGCTTTCATATGCAACAGGAATTTTTCGAGTTGGTCAATCCTTTCGCGAGATATGGAAGTTTGAAGTTAAGGAATGGTTGAGAAACCATCAAAATTTTCGCAAGTCTGATACTGGGAACCATTAACTGAAATGGCCTATGGGAAAAGTACATACACTATTGCAATCGGGCGAGTTTCTACTTTCAGATGCAATAGGAATTTCTCTAGTTCGTCAATCCGTTCGCGAGATATGGGAGTTTGAAGTTAAGGAATGGTTGAGAAACCAACAAAATTTTCGCAAGTCTGATACTCGGAACCAATAACTGGAATGGCGTAGGGGAAAAGTACACACACCATTGTAATCGGGCGAGTTTCTACTTTCAGATGCAACAGGAATATCTCGAGTTATTCAATCCGTACGCGAGATATCGGAGTCTGAAGTTAAGGAATGGTTGAGAGACCATCAAAACTTTCGCAAGTCCGATACTCGAAACCAATAACTACAATGGCCTAGGGAAAAATACACAGAACTTTGTAATCGGGCGAGTATCTGCTTTCAGATGCAACAGGAATTTCTCGAGTTCGTCAATCCGATCGCGAGATATGGGAGTTTGAAGTTAAGGAATGGTTGAGAAACCATCAAAATTTTCGCAAGTCTGATACTCGAAACCAATAACTGGAATGGCCTAGGGGAAAAGTACACACACCAGTGTAATCGGACGAGTTTCTACTTTCAGGTGCAACAGGAATATCTCGAGTTCGCCAATACGTTCTCGAGATATGGGAGATTGAAGATAAGGAATGGTTGAGAAACCATCAAAATTTTCGCAAGTCTGATACTCGAAACCAATAACCACTATCTCCTACGCGAAAATACACATAGCGTTGTAATCGGGCGAGTTTCTGCTTTCATATGCAACAGGAATTTCTCGAGTTTCGTCAATCCTTTCGCGAGATATGGAAGTTTGAAGTTAAGGAATGGTTGAGAAACCATCAAAATTTTCGCAAGTCTGATACTCGGAACCATTAACTGAAATGGCCTAGGGGAAAAGTACATAGACTATTGCAATCGGGCGAGTTTCTACTTTCAGATGCAATAGGAATTTCTCTAGTTCGTCAATCCGTTCGCGAGATATGGGAGTTTGAAGTTAAGGAATGGTTGAGAAACCATCAAAACTTTCGCAAGTCTGATACTCGAAACCAATAACTACTATGGCCTAGGGCAAAAAATACACAGACCGTTGTAATCGGGCGAGTATCTGCTTTCAGGTGCAACAGGAATTTCTCGAGTTCGTCAATCCGATCGCGAGATATGGGAGTTTGAAGTTAAGGAATGGTTGAGACACCATCAAAATTTTCGCAAGTCTGATACTCGAAACCAATAACAGGAATGGCCGAGGGGAAAAGTACACACACCATTGTAATCGGGCGAGTTTCTACTTTCAGATGCAATAGGAATTTCTCGAGATCGTCAATCCGTTCGCGAGATATGGGAGTTTGAAGTTAAGGAATGGTTGAGAAACCATCAAAACTTTCGCAAGTCCAATACTCAAAACCAATAACTACTATGGCCTAGGGCAAAAAATACACAGACCGTTGTAATCGGGCGAGTATCTGCTTTCAGATGCAACAGGAATTTCTCGAGTTCGTCAATCCGTTCGCGGGATATGGGAGTTTGAAATTAAGGAAAGGTTGAGAACCCATCAAAATTTTCGCAAGTCTGATACTCGAAACGAATAACTACTATTGCCTAGGGCAAAAATACACATAGCGTTGTAATCGGGCGAGTTTCTGGTTTCATATGCAACAGGAATTTCTGGAGTTCGTCAATCCGATCGCGTGATATGGAAGTTTGAAGTTAAGGAATGGTTGAGAAACCATCAAAACTTTCGCAAGTCTGATACTCGAAACCAATAACTACTATGGCCTAGGGCAAAAATACACAGACCGTTGTAATCGGGCGAGTATCTGCTTTCAGGTGCAACAGGAATTTCTCGAGTTCGTCAATCCGATCGCGAGATATGGGAGTTTGAAGTTAAGGAATGGTTGAGACACCATCAAAATTTTCGCAAGTCTGATACTCGAAACCAATAACAGGAATGGCCGAGGGGAAAAGTACACACACCATTGTAATCGGGCGAGTTTCTACTTTCAGATGCAATAGGAATTTCTCGAGATCGTCAATCCGTTCGCGAGATATGGGAGTTTGAAGTTAAGGAATGGTTGAGAAACCATCAAAACTTTCGCAAGTCTGATACTCGAAACCAATACCTACAATGGCCTAGGGGAAAAATACACAGTCCGCTGTAATCGGGCGAGTATCTGCTTTCAGATGCAACAGGAATTTCTCGAGTTCGTCAATCTGATCGCGAGATATGGGAGTTTGAAGTTAAGGAATGGTTGAAAAACCATCAAAATTTTCGCAAGTCTGATACTCGAAACCAATAACTGGAATGGCCTAGGGGAAAAGTACACACACCACTGTAATCGGGCGAGTTTCTACTTTCAGACGCAACAGGAATGTCTCGAGTTCGTCAATCCGTACGCGAGATATCGGAGTCTGAAGTTAAGGAATGGTTGAGAGACCATCAAAACTTTCGCAAGTCCGATACTCGAAACCAATAACTACAATGGCCTAGGGAAAAATAAACAGACCGTTGTAATCGGGCGAGTATCTACTTTCAGGTGCAACAGGAATATCTCGAGTTCGTCAATCCGTTCGCGAGGTACGGGACTTTGAAGTTAAGCAATGGTTGAGAAACCATCAAAATTTTCGCACGTCTGATACTCGAAACCAATAACTGGACTAGCCTAGGGGAAAAGTACACACACCATTGTAATCGGGCGAGTTTCTACTTTCAGACGCAACAGGAATTTCTCGACTTCGGCAATCCGTACGCGAGATATCGGAGTCTGAAGTTAAGGAATGGTTGAGAGACCATCAAAACTTTCGCAAGTCCGATACTCGAAACCAATAACTACAATGGCCTAGGGAAAAATAAACAGACCGTTGTAATCGGGCGAGTATCTACTTTCAGGTGCAACAGGAATATCTCGAGTTCGTCAATCCGTTCGCGAGGTACGGGACTTTGAAGTTAAGCAATGGTTGAGAAACCATCAAAATTTTCGCACGTCTGATACTCGAAACCAATAACTGGACTAGCCTAGGGGAAAAGTACACACACCATTGTAATCGGGCGAGTTTCTATTTTTAGATGCAACAGGAATTTCTCGACTTCGCCAATCCGTTCGCGAGATATGGGAGTTTGCAGATAACGAATGGTTGAGAAACCATCAAAACTTTCGCAAGTCTGATACTCGAAACCAATAACTGGAATGGCCTAGGGGAAAAGTACACACACCACTGTAATCGGGCGAGTTTCTACTTTCAGATGCAATAGGAATTTCTCGAGTTCGTCAATCCGTTCGCGAGATATGGGAGTTTGAAGTTAAGGAATGGTTGAGAAACCATCAAAACTTTCGCAAGTCTGATACTCGAAACCAATAACTACTATGGCCTAGGGCAAAAATACACAGACCGTTGTAGTCGGGCGAGTATCTGCTTTCAGATGCAACAGGAATTTGTCGAGTTCGTCAATCCGATCGCGAGATATGGGAGTTTGAAGTTAAGGAATGGTTGAGAAACCATCAAAATTTTCGCAAGTCTGATACTCGAAACCAATAACTGGAATGGCCTAGGGGAAAAGTACACACACCATTGTAATCGGGCGAGTTTCTACTTTCAGATGCAACAGGAATATCTCGAGTTCGACAATCCGTACGCGAGATATCGGAGTCTGAAGTTAAGGAATGGTTGAGAGACCATCAAAACTTTCGCAAGTCCAATACTCAAAACCAATAACTGGAATGGCCTAGGGGAAAAGTACACACACCACTGTAATCGGACGAGTTTCTACTTTCAGGTGCAACAGGAATATCTCGAGTTCGTCAATCCGTTCGCGAGATATGGGACTTTGAAGTTAAGCAATGGTTGAGAAACCATCAAAATTTTCGCACGTCTGATACTCGAAACCAATAACTGGACTAACCTAGGGGAAAAGTACACACACCATTGTAATCGGGCGAGTTTCTACTTTTAGATGCAACAGGAATTTCTCGAGTTCGTCAATCCGTTCGCGAGATATGGGAGTTTGAAGTTAAGGAATGGTTGAGAAACCATCAAAACTTTCGCAAGTCTGATACTCGAAACCTATAACTACTATTTCCTAGGGCAAAAATACACATAGCGTTGTAATCGTGCGAGTTTCTGCTTTCATATGCAATGGGAATTTCTCGAGTCCGTCAATCCGTTCGCGAGATATGGAAGTTTGAAGTTAAGGAATGGTTGAGAAACCATCAAAATTTTCGCAAGTCTGATACTCGGAACCAATAACTGGAATGGCGTAGGGGAAAAGTACACACACCATTGTAATCGGGCGAGTTTCTACTTTCAGATGCAACAGGAATATCTCGAGTTCGTCAATCCGTACGCGAGATATCGGAGTCTGAAGTAAAGGAATGGTTGAGAGACCATCAAAACTTTCGCAAGTCCAATACTCAAAACCAATAACTACAATGGCCTAGGGAAAAATACACAGACCGTTGTAATCGGGCGAGTATCTGCTTTCAGATGCAACAGGAATTTCTCGAGTTCGTCAATCCGATCGCGAGATATGGGAGTTTGAAGTTAAGGAATGGTTGAAAAAACCATCAAAATTTTCGCAAGTCTGATACTCGAAACCAATAACTGGAATGGCCTAGGGGAAAAGTACACACACCACTGTAATCGGGCGAGTTTCTACTTTCAGATGCAATAGGAATTTCTCGAGTTCGTCAATCCGTTCGCGAGATATGGGAGTTTGAAGTTAAGGAATGGTTGAGAAACCATCAAAACTTTCGCAAGTCTGATACTCGAAACCAATAACTACTATGGCCTAGGGCAAAAATACACAGACCGTTGTAGTCGGGCGAGTATCTGCTTTCAGATGCAACAGGAATATCTCGAGTTCGTCAATCCGTTCGCGAGATATGGGACTTTGAAGTTAAGTAATGGTTGAGAAACCATCGAAATTTTCGCACGTCTGATACTCGAAACCAATAACTGGAATGGCCTAGGGGAAAAATACACAGACCGTTGTAATCGGGCGAGTATCTGCTTTCAGATGCAACAGGAATTTCTCGAGTTCGTCAATCCGATCGCGAGATATGGGAGTTTGAAGTTAAGGAATGGTTGAAAAACCATCAAAATTTTCGCAAGTCTGTTACTCGAAACCAATAACTGGAATGGCCTAGGGGAAAAGTACACACACCACTGTAATCGGGCGAGTTTCTACTTTCAGATGCAATAGGAATTTCTCGAGTTCGTCAATCCGATCGCGAGATATGGGAGTTTGAAGTTAAGGAATGGTTGAGAAACCATCAAAACTTTCGCAAGTCTGATACTCGAAACCAATAACTACTATGGCCTAGGGCAAAAATACACAGACCGTTGTAGTCGGGCGAGTATCTGCTTTCAGATGCAACAGGAATTTCTCGAGTTCGTCAATCCGATCGCGAGATATGGGAGTTTGAAGTTAAGGAATGGTTGAGAAACCATCAAAATTTTCGCAAGTCTGATACTCGGAACCAATAACTGGAATGGCGTAGGGGAAAAGTACACACACCATTGTAATCGGGCGAGTTTCTACTTTCAGATGCAACAGGAATATCTCGAGTTCGTCAATCCGTACGCGAGATATCGGAGTCTGAAGTAAAGGAATGGTTGAGAGACCATCAAAACTTTCGCAAGTCTGATACTCGAAACCAATAACTGAAATGGCCTTGGGGAAAAGTACACACACCATTGTAATCGGGCGAGTTTCTACTTTCAGATGCAACAGGAATATCTCGAGTTCGTAAATCCGTACGCGAGATATGGGAGGCTGAAGTTAAGGAAGGGTTGAGAGACCATCAAAACTTTCGCAAGTCCGATACTCGAAACCAATTACTACAATGGCCTAGGAAAAAATACACAGACCGTTGTAATCGGGTGAGTACCTGCTTTCAGATACAACAGGAATTTCTCAATTTCGTCAATCCGTTCGCGAGATATGGGAGTTTGAAATTAAGGAATGGTTGAGAAACCATCAAAACTTTCGCAAGTCTGATACTCGAAACCAATAACTACTATGGCCTAGGGCAAAAATACACAGACCGTTGTAATCGGGCGAGTATCTGCTTTCAGATGCAACAGGAATTTCTCGAGTTCGTCAATCCGATCGCGAGATATGGGAGTTTGAAGTTAAGGAATGGTTGAGAAACCATCAAAATTTCCGCAAGTCTGATACTCGAAACCAATAACTACTATTTCCTAGGGCAAAAAATACACATAGCGTTGTAATCGGGCGAGTTTCTGCTTTCATATGCAATGGGAATTTCTCGAATTCGTCAATCCGTTCGCGAGATATGGAAGTTTGAAGTTAAGGAATGGTTGAGAAACCATCAAAACTTTCGCAAGTCTGATACTCGAAACCAATAATTGGAATGGCCTAGGGGAAAAGTACACAGACCGTTGTAATCGGGCGAGTACCTGCTTTCAGATACAACAGGGATTTCTCAATTTCGTCAATCCGTTCGCGAGATATGGGAGTTTGAAATTAAGGAATGGTTTGAGAAACCATCAAAACTTTCGCAAGTCTGATACTCGAAACCAGTAACTACTATGGCCTAGGGCAAAAATACACAGACCGTTGTAATCGGGCGAGTATCTGCTTTCAGATGCAACAGGAATTTCTCGAGTTCGTCAATCCGATCGCGAGATATGGGAGTTTGAAGTTAAGGAATGGTTGAGAAACCATCAAAATTTTCGCAAGTCTGATACTAGAAACCAATAACTACTATTGCCTAGGGCAAAAATACACATACTGTTCGCGAGATATGGGTCTTTGAAGTTAAGTCATGGTTGAGAAACCATCAAAGTGTTCGCACGTCTGATACTCAAAACCAATAACTACTCTTTGCTAAGGCAAAAAATACACATACCGTTGTAATCGGGCGAGTTTCTGCTTTCAGATGCAACAGGAATTTCTCGAGTTCGTCAATCCGTTCGCGAAATATGGGGGTTTGAAGTTCAGGAATGGTTGAGAAACCATCAAAATTTCCGCAAGTCTGATACTAGAAACCAATAACTACTATTGCCTAGGGCAAAAATACACATACCGTTCTAATCGGGCGAGTTTCTGCTTTCAATGCAACAGAAATTTCGCGAGTTCGTCAATCCGATCGCGAGATATGGGAGTTTGAAGTTAAGGAATGGTTGAGAAACCATCAAAATTTTCGCAAGTCTGATACTCGAAACCAATAACTACTATGGCCTAGGGGAAAAATACACAGACCGTTGTAATCGGGCGAGTATCTGCTTTCAGATGCAACAGGAATTTCTCGAGTTCGTCAATCCGATCGCGAGATATGGGAGTTTGAAGTTAAGGAATGGTTGAAAAACCATCAAAATTTTCGCAAGTCTGATACTCGAAACCAATAACTGGAATGGCCTAGGGGAAAAGTACACACACCACTGTAATCGGGCGAGTTTCTACCTTCAGATGCAATAGGAATTTCTCGAGTTCGTCAATCCGTTCGCGAGATATGGGAGTTTGAAATTAAGGAATGGTTGAGAAACCATCAAAACTTTCGCAAGTCTGATACTCGAAACCAATAACTACATTGGCCTAGGGAAAAATACACAGACCGTTGTAATCGGGCGAGTACCTGCTTTCAGATGAAACAGGAATTTCTCAATTTCGTCAATCCGTTCGCGAGATATGGGAGTTTGAAATTAAGGAATGGTTGAGAAACCATCAAAACTTTCGCAAGTCTGAGACTCGAAACCAATAACTACTATGGCCTAGGGCAAAAATACACAGACCGTTGTAATCGGGCGAGTATCTGCTTTCAGATGCAACAGGAATTTCTCGAGTTCGTCAATCCGATCGCGAGATATGGGAGTTTGAAGTTAAGGAATGGTTGAGAAACCATCAAAATTTTCGCAAGTCTGATACTCGGAACCAATAACTGGAATGGCGTAGGGGAAAAGTACACACACCATTGTAATCGGGCGAGTTTCTACTTTCAGATGCAACAGGAATATCTCGAGTTCGTCAACCCGTTCGCGAGATATGGGAGTTTGAAGTTAAGGAATGGTTGAGAAACCATCAAAATTTTCGCATGTCTGATACCCGAAACCAATAACAATTATGGCCTAGGGCAAAAATACACGTACCATTGTAATCGGGCGAGTTTCTGCTTTCAGGTGCAACAGGAATTTCTCGACTTCGCCTATCCGTTCGCGAGATATAGGAGTTTGAAGATAAGGAATGGTTGAGAGTCCATCAAAATTTTCGCAAGTCTGATACTCGAAACGTATAACTACTATTTCCTAGGGCAAAAATACACATAGCGTTGTAATCGTGCGAGTTTCTGCTTTCATATGCAATGGGAATTTCTCGAGTTCGTCAATCCGTTCGCGAGATATGGAAGTTTGAAGTTAAGGAATGGTTGAGAAACCATCAAAACTTTCGCAAGTCTGATACTCGAAACCAATAACTACTATGGCCTAGGGGAAAAATACACAGACCGTTGTAATCGGGCGAGTATCTGCTTTCAGATGCAACAGGAATTTCTCGAGTTCGTCAATCCGATCGCGAGATATGGGTGTTTGAAGTTAAGGGATGGTTGAGAAACAATCAAAATTTTCGCAAGTCTGATACTCAAAACCAATAACTGGAATGGCCTAGGGGAAAAGTACACACACCACTGTAATCGGGCGAGTTTCTACTTTCAGGTGCAACAGGAATATCTCGAGTTCGTCAATCCGTTCGCGAGATATGGGACTTTGAAGTTAAGTAATGGTTGAGAAACCATCGAAATTTTCGCACGTCTGATACTCGAAACCAATAACTGGAATGGCCTAGGGGAAAAGTACACACACCATTGTAATCGGGCGAGTTTCTACTTTCAGATGCAACAGGAATTTCTCGACTTCGCCAATCCGTTCGCGAGATATGGGAGTTTGAAGATAAGGAATGGTTGAGAAACCATCAAAATTTTCGCAAGTCTTATACTCGAAACCTATAACTACTATTTCCTAGGGCAAAAATACACATAGCGTTGTAATCATGCGAGTTTCTGCTTT
This sequence comes from Ptiloglossa arizonensis, assembly GCF_051014685.1. Lineage (NCBI taxonomy): Eukaryota > Metazoa > Arthropoda > Insecta > Hymenoptera > Colletidae > Ptiloglossa > Ptiloglossa arizonensis. The sequence continues at coordinate 236,655 of NW_027478536.1, read as the reverse complement.
CATATGCAATGGGAATTTCTCGAGTTCGTCAATCCGTTCGCGAGATATGGAAGTTTGAAGTTAAGGAATGGTTGAGAAACCATCAAAAATTTCGCAAGTCTGATACTCGAAACCAATAACTGGAATGGCCTTGGGGAAAAGTACACACACCATTGTAATCGGGCGAGTTTCTACTTTCAGATGCAACAGGAATATCTCGAGTTCGTCAATCCGTACGCGAGATATGGGAGTCTGAAGTTAAGGAATGGTTGAGAGACCATCAAAACTTTCGCAAGTCCGATACTCGAAACCAATTACTACAATGGCCTAGGGAAAAATACACAGACCGTTGTAATCGCGTGAGTACCTGCTTTCAGATACAACAGGAATTTCTCAATTTCGTCAATCCGTTCGCGAGATATGGGAGTTTGTAATTAAGGAATGGTTGAGAAACCATCAAAACTTTCGCAAGTCTGATACTCGAAACCAATAACTACTATGGCCTAGGGCAAAAATACACAGACCGTTGTAATCGGGCGAGTATCTGCTTTCAGATGCAACAGGAATTTCTCGAGTTCGTCAATCCGATCGCGAGATATGGGAGTTTGAAGTTAAGGAATGGTTGAGAAACCATCAAAATTTCCGCAAGTCTGATACTCGAAACCAATAACTACTATTTCCTAGGGCAAAAATACACATAGCGTTGTAATCGGGCGAGTTTCTGCTTTCATATGCAATGGGAATTTCTCGAATTCGTCAATCCGTTCGCGAGATATGGAAGTTTGAAGTTAAGGAATGGTTGAGAAACCATCAAAACTTTCGCAAGTCTGATACTCGAAACCAATAACTGGAATGGCCTAGGGGAAAAGTACACAGACCGTTGTAATCGGGCGAGTACCTGCTTTCAGATACAACAGGGATTTCTCAATTTCGTCAATCCGTTCGCGAGATATGGGAGTTTGAAATTAAGGAATGGTTGAGAAACCATCAAAACTTTCGCAAGTCTGATACTCGAAACCAATAACTACTATGGCCTAGGGCAAAAATACACAGACCGTTGTAATCGGGCGAGTATCTGCTTTCAGATGCAACAGGAATTTCTCGAGTTCGTCAATCCGATCGCGAGATATGGGAGTTTGAAGTTAAGGAATGGTTGAGAAACCATCAAAATTTTCGCAAGTCTGATACTCGAAACCAATAACTACTATTTCCTAGGGCAAAAATACACATACCGTTGTGATCGGGCGAGTTTCTGCTTTCAGATGCAACAGGAATTTCTCGAGTTCGTCAATCCGTTCGCGGGATATGGGAGTTCGAAATTAAGGAATGGTTGAGAAACCATCAAAATTTTCGCAAGTCTGATACTAGAAACCAATAACTACTATTGCCTAGGGCAAAAATACACATACTGTTCGCGAGATATGGGACTTTGAAGTTAAGTCATGGTTGAGAAACCATCAAAGTGTTCGCACGTCTGATACTCAAAACCAATAACTACTCTTTGCTAAGGCAAAAATACACATACCGTTGTAATCGGGCGAGTTTCTGCTTTCAGATGCAACAGGAATTTCTCGAGTTCGTCAATCCGTTCGCGAAATATGGTGGTTTGAAGTTCAGGAATGGTTGAGAAACCATCAAAATTTCCGCAAGTCTGATACTCGAAACCAATAACTACTATTTCCTAGGGCAAAAATACACATACCGTTGTGATCGGGCGAGTTTCTGCTTTCAGATGCAACAGGAATTTCTCGACTTCGCCAATCCGTTCGCGAGAAATGGGAGTTTGAAGATAAGGAATGGTTGAGAAACCATCAAAATTTTCCTAATTCTGATACTCGAAACGAATAACTACTATTTCCTAGGGCAAAAATACACATACCGTTGTAATCGGGCGAGTTTCTGCTTTCAGATGCAACAGGAATTTCTCGAGTTCGTCAATCCGTTCGCGGGATATGGGAGTTCGAAATTAAGGAATGGTTGAGAAACCATCAAAATTTTCGCAAGTCTGATACTAGAAACCAATAACTACTATTGCCTAGGGCAAAAATACACATACCGTTCTAATCGGGCGAGTTTCTGCTTTCAATGCAACAGAAATTTCGCGAGTTCGTCAATCCGTTCGCGGGATATGGGAGTTTGAAATTAAGGAATGGTTGAGAAACCATCAAAATTTTCGCAAGTCTGATACCCGAAACGAATAACTACTATTTCCTAGGGCAAAAATACACATAGCGTTGTAATCGGGCGAGTGTCTGCTTTCATATGCAACAGGAATTTCTCGAATTCGTCAATCCGTTCGCGAGATATGGGAGTTAGAAGTTAAGGAATGTTTGAGGAACCATCAAAATTTTCGCAAATCTGATACTAAAAACCAGTGACTACTATTGCCTAGGGCAAAAATACACATACCGATGTAATCGGGCTAGTTTCTGCTTTCAGATGCAACAGGAATATCTCGAGTTCGTCAATCCGTTCGCGAGATATGGGAGTTTGAAGTTAAGGAATGGTTGAGAAACCATCAAAATCTTCGAAAGTCTGATACTCGAAACCAATAACAACTATGGCCTAGCGCAAAAATACACATACCATTGTAATCGGGCGTGTTTCTGCGTTCAGATGCAACAGGAATTTCTTGAGTTCGCCAATCCGTTCGCGAGTAAGGGAGTTTGAATATAAAGAATGGTTGAGAAACCATCAAAATTTTCGAAAGTCTGATACTCGAAACCAATAACTACTATTTCCTAGGGCAAAAATACACATACCGTTGTAATCGGGCGAGTTTCTGCTTTCAGATGCAACAGGTATTTCTCGAGTTCGTCCATCCGTTCGGGGGATATGGGAGTTCGAAATTAAGGAATGGTTGAGAAACCATCAAAATTTTCGCAAGTCTGATACTAGAAACCAATAACTACTATTGCCTAGGGCAAAAATACACATACCGTTCTAATCGGGCGAGTTTCTGCTTTCAGATGCAACAGAAATTTCGCGAGCAAGTCAATCCGTTCGCGGGATATGGGAGTTTGAAGTTGAGGAATGGTTGAGAAACCATCAAAATTTTCGCAAGTCTGATACCCGAAACCAATAACTACTATTGCCTAGGGCAAAAATACACATACCGATGTAATAGGGCGAGTTTCTGCTTTCAGATGCAACAGGAATTTCTCGTGTTCGTCAATGCGTTCGCCAGATATGGGACTTTGAAGTTAAGGAATGGTTAAGAAAGCATCAAAAGTTTCGCAAGTCTGATACTCGGAACCATTAACCGGAAAGGCCTAGGGGAAAAGTACACACACTATTGCAATCGGGCGAGTTTCTACTTTCAGATGCAATAGGAATGTCTCGAGTTCGTCAATCCGTTCGCGAGATAGGGGAGTTTGAAGTTAAGGAATGGTTGAGAAACCATCAAAACTTTCGCAAGTCTGATACTCGAAACCAATAACTGCAATGGCGTAGGGGAAAAGTACACACACCATTGTAATCGGGCGAGTTTCTACTTTCAGATGCAACAGGTATATCTCGAGTTCGTCAATCCGTACGCGAGATATGGGAGTTTGAAGTTAAGGAATGGTTAAGAAAGCATCAAAAGTTTCGCAAGTCTGATACCCGAAACCAATAACTACTATTGCCTAGGGCAAAAATACACATACCGTTGTGATCGGGCGCGTTTCTGCTTTCAGATGCAACAGGAATCTCACGAGTTCGTCATTCCGTTCGCGAGATATGGCAGTTTGAAGTTAAGGTATGGTTGAGAAACCATCAAAATTTCCGCAAGTCTGATACGCGAAACCAATAACTGGAATGGCCTAGGGGAAAAGTACACACACCATTGTAATCGGGCGAGTTTCTACATTCAGATGCAACAGGAATATCTCGAGTTCGTCAATCCGTTCGCGCGATATGGGAGTTTGAAGTTATGGAATGGTTGAGAAACCATCAAAATATTCGCAAGTCTGATACTCGAAACCAATATCCACCATGGCCTAGGGGAAAAGTACGCACACCATTGTAATCGGGCGAGCTTCTACTTTCAGATGCAACAGGAATATCTCGAGTTCGTCAATCCGTTCGCGAGATATGGGAGTTCGAAGTTAAGGAATGGTTGAGAAACCATCAAAATTTTCGCAAGTCTGATACTCGAAACCAATAACTTCTATTGCCTAGGGCAAAAATACACATACCGTTGTAATCGGGCGACTTTCTGCTTTCAGATGCAACAGGAATATCTCGAGTTCGTCAATCCGGTCGCGAGATATGGGAGTTCGAAGTTAAGGAGTGGTTGAGAAACCATCAAAATTTTCGCAAGTCTGATACTCGATAGCAATAACTACTATTGCCTACGGCAAAAATACACATACCGTTGTAATCGGGCGAGTTTCTACTTTCAGATGCAAGAGGAATATCTCGAGTTCGTCAATCCGTTCGTGAGATATGGGAGTTTGAAGCTAAGGAATGGTTGAGAAACCATCAAAATTTTCGCAAGTCTGATACTCGAAACCAATAACTACTATGGCCTAGGGCAAAAATACACATACCATTGCAATCGGGCTACTTTCTGCTTTCAGATGCAACAGGAATATCGCGAGTTCGTCAATCCGTTCGCGAGGTATGGGAGATTGAAATTACGGAATGTTTGAGAAACCATCAAAATTTTCGCCGGACTGATACTCGAAACAATTAACTGGAATGGCCTAGGGGGAAAGTACACAAGCCATTGTAATCGGGCGAGTTTCTACTTTCAGATGCAACAGGAATATCTCGAGTTCGTCAATCCGTTCGCGAGATATGGGAGTTCGAAGTTAAGGAATGGTTGAGAAACCATCAAAATTTTCGCAAGTCTGATACTCGAAACCAATAACAGGAATGGCCTAGGGGAAAAGTACGCACAGCAATGTAATCGGGCGAGTTTCTACTTTCAGATGCAACAGGAATATCTCGAGTTCGTCAATCCGTTCGCGAGATATGGGAGTTCGAAGTTAAGGAATTGTTGAGAAACCATCAAAATTTTCGCAAGTCTGATACTCGAAACCAATAACTACTATTGCCTAGGGGAAAAGTACGCACACCATTGTAATCGGGCGAGTTTCTACTTTCAGATGCAAGAGGAATATCTCGAGTTCGTCAATCCGTTCGCGAGATATGGGAGTTTGAAGCTAAGGAATGGTTGAGAAACCATCAAAATTTTCGCAAGTCTGATACTCGAAACCAATAACTGGAATGGCCTACGGGAAAAGTACACACACCATTGTAATCGGGCGAGTTTCTACTTTCAGATGCAACAGGAATATCTCGAGTTCGTCAATCCGTTCGCGAGATATGGGAGTTTGAAGTTAAAGAATGGTTGAGAAACGATCAAAATTTTCTCAATTCTGATACTCGAAACCAATAACTGGAATGGCCTAGGGGAAAAGTACACACACCATTGTAATCGGGCGAGTTTCTACCTTCAGATGCAACAGGAATTTCTCGAGTTCTTCAATCCGTTCGCGAGATATGGGAGTTTGAAGTTAAGGAATGCTGGAGAACCCATTAAAATTATCGCAAGTCTGATACTCGAAACCAATTACTACAAAGGCCTAGGGGAAAAGTACGCACACCATTGTAATCGGGCGAGTTTCTACTTTCAGATGCAAGAGGAATATCTCGAGTTCGTCAATCCGTTCGCGAGATATGGGAGTTTGAAGCTAAGGAATGGTTGAGAAACCATCAAAATTTTCGCAAGTCTGATACTCGAAACCAATAACTACTATGGCCTAGGGCAAAAATACACATACCATTGCAATCGGGCTACTTTCTGCTTTCAGATGCAACAGGAATATCGCGAGTTCGTCAATCCGTTCGCGAGGTATGGGAGATTGAAATTACGGAATGTTTGAGAAACCATCAAAATTTTCGCCGGACTGATAGTCGAAACCATTAACTGGAATGGCCTAGGGGGAAAGTACACAAGCCATTGTAATCGGGCGAGTTTCTACTTTCAGATGCAACAGGAATATCTCGTGTTCGTCAATCCGTTCGCGAGATATGGGAGTTTGAAGATAAGGAATGGTTGAGAAACCATCAAAATTTTCGCAAGTCTGATACTCGAAACCATGAACTGGAATGGCCTAGGGGAAAAGTACACACACCTTTGTAATCGGGCGAGTTTCTACTTTCAGATGCAACAGGAATTTCTCGTGTTCGTCAATCCGTTCGCGAGATAACGGAGTTTGAAGTTAAGGAATGGTTGAGAAACCATCACAATTTTCGCAAGTCTGATACTCGAAACAATTAACTGGAATGGCCTAGGGGGAAAGTACACAAGCCATTGTAATCGGGCGAGTTTCTACTTTCAGATGCAACAGGAATATCTCGAGTTCGTCAATCCGTTCGCGAGATATGGGAGTTCGAAGTTAAGGAATGGTTGAGAAACCATCAAAATTTTCGCAAGTCTGATACTCGAAACCAATAACAGGAATGGCCTAGGGGAAAAGTACGCACAGCATTGTAATCGGGCGAGTTTCTACTTTCAGATGCAACAGGAATATCTCGAGTTCGTCAATCCGTTCGCGAGATATGGGAGTTCGAAGTTAAGGAATTGTTGAGAAACCATCAAAATTTTCGCAAGTCTGATACTCGAAACCAATAACTACTATTGCCTAGGGGAAAAGTACGCACACCATTGTAATCGGGCGAGTTTCTACTTTCAGATGCAAGAGGAATATCTCGAGTTCGTCAATCCGTTCGCGAGATATGGGAGTTTGAAGCTAAGGAATGGTTGAGAAACCATCAAAATTTTCGCAAGTTGGATACTCGAAACCAATAACTGGAATGGCCTACGGGAAAAGTACACACACCATTGTAATCGGGCGAGTTTCTACTTTCAGATGCAACAGGAATATCTCGAGTTCGTCAATCCGTTCGCGAGATATGGGAGTTTGAAGTTAAAGAATGGTTGAGAAACGATCAAAATTTTCTCAATTCTGATACTCGAAACCAATAACTGGAATGGCCTAGGGGAAAAGTACACACACCATTGTAATCGGGCGAGTTTCTACCTTCAGATGCAACAGGAATTTCTCGAGTTCTTCAATCCGTTCGCGAGATATGGGAGTTTGAAGTTAAGGAATGCTGGAGAACCCATTAAAATTATCGCAAGTCTGATACTCGAAACCAATTACTACAAAGGCCTAGGGGAAAAGTACGCACACCATTGTAATCGGGCGAGTTTCTACTTTCAGATGCAAGAGGAATATCTCGAGTTCGTCAATCCGTTCGCGAGATATGGGAGTTTGAAGCTAAGGAATGGTTGAGAAACCATCAAAATTTTCGCAAGTCTGATACTCGAAACCAATAACTGGAATGGCCTACGGGAAAAGTACACACACCATTGTAATCGGGCGAGTTTCTACTTTCAGATGCAACAGGAATATCTCGAGTTCGTCAATCCGTTCGCGAGATATGGGAGTTTGAAGTTAAAGAATGGTTGAGAAACGATCAAAATTTTCTCAATTCTGATACTCGAAACCAATAACTGGAATGGCCTAGGGGAAAAGTACACACACCATTGTAATCGGGCGAGTTTCTACCTTCAGATGCAACAGGAATTTCTCGAGTTCTTCAATCCGTTCGCGAGATATGGGAGTTTGAAGTTAAGGAATGCTGGAGAACCCATTAAAATTATCGCAAGTCTGATACTCGAAACCAATTACTACAAAGGCCTAGGGGAAAAGTACGCACACCATTGTAATCGGGCGAGTTTCTACTTTCAGATGCAAGAGGAATATCTCGAGTTCGTCAATCCGTTCGCGAGATATGGGAGTTTGAAGCTAAGGAATGGTTGAGAAACCATCAAAATTTTCGCAAGTCTGATACTCGAAACCAATAACTACTATGGCCTAGGGCAAAAATACACATACCATTGCAATCGGGCTACTTTCTGCTTTCAGATGCAACAGGAATATCGCGAGTTCGTCAATCCGTTCGCGAGGTATGGGAGATTGAAATTACGGAATGTTTGAGAAACCATCAAAATTTTCGCCGGACTGATAGTCGAAACCATTAACTGGAATGGCCTAGGGGGAAAGTACACAAGCCATTGTAATCGGGCGAGTTTCTACTTTCAGATGCAACAGGAATATCTCGTGTTCGTCAATCCGTTCGCGAGATATGGGAGTTTGAAGATAAGGAATGGTTGAGAAACCATCAAAATTTTCGCAAGTCTGATACTCGAAACCATGAACTGGAATGGCCTAGGGGAAAAGTACACACACCTTTGTAATCGGGCGAGTTTCTACTTTCAGATGCAACAGGAATTTCTCGTGTTCGTCAATCCGTTCGCGAGATAACGGAGTTTGAAGTTAAGGAATGGTTGAGAAACCATCACAATTTTCGCAAGTCTGATACTCGAAACAATTAACTGGAATGGCCTAGGGGGAAAGTACACAAGCCATTGTAATCGGGCGAGTTTCTACTTTCAGATGCAACAGGAATATCTCGAGTTCGTCAATCCGTTCGCGAGATATGGGAGTTCGAAGTTAAGGAATGGTTGAGAAACCATCACAATTTTCGCAAGTCTGATACTCGAAACAATTAACTGGAATGGCCTAGGGGGAAAGTACACAAGCCATTGTAATCGGGCGAGTTTCTACTTTCAGATGCAACAGGAATATCTCGAGTTCGTCAATCCGTTCGCGAGATATGGGAGTTCGAAGTTAAGGAATTGTTGAGAAACCATCAAAATTTTCGCAAGTCTGATACTCGAAACCAATAACTACTATTGCCTAGGGGAAAAGTACGCACACCATTGTAATCGGGCGAGTTTCTACTTTCAGATGCAAGAGGAATATCTCGAGTTCGTCAATCCGTTCGCGAGATATGGGAGTTTGAAGCTAAGGAATGGTTGAGAAACCATCAAAATTTTCGCAAGTTGGATACTCGAAACCAATAACTGGAATGGCCTACGGGAAAAGTACACACACCATTGTAATCGGGCGAGTTTCTACTTTCAGATGCAACAGGAATATCTCGAGTTCGTCAATCCGTTCGCGAGATATGGGAGTTTGAAGTTAAAGAATGGTTGAGAAACGATCAAAATTTTCTCAATTCTGATACTCGAAACCAATAACTGGAATGGCCTAGGGGAAAAGTACACACACCATTGTAATCGGGCGAGTTTCTACCTTCAGATGCAACAGGAATTTCTCGAGTTCTTCAATCCGTTCGCGAGATATGGGAGTTTGAAGTTAAGGAATGCTGGAGAACCCATTAAAATTATCGCAAGTCTGATACTCGAAACCAATTACTACAAAGGCCTAGGGGAAAAGTACGCACACCATTGTAATCGGGCGAGTTTCTACTTTCAGATGCAAGAGGAATATCTCGAGTTCGTCAATCCGTTCGCGAGATATGGGAGTTTGAAGCTAAGGAATGGTTGAGAAACCATCAAAATTTTCGCAAGTCTGATACTCGAAACCAATAACTACTATGGCCTAGGGCAAAAATACACATACCATTGCAATCGGGCTACTTTCTGCTTTCAGATGCAACAGGAATATCGCGAGTTCGTCAATCCGTTCGCGAGGTATGGGAGATTGAAATTACGGAATGTTTGAGAAACCATCAAAATTTTCGCCGGTCTGATACTCGAAACCTATAACTGGAATGGCCTAGGGGAAAAGTACACACACCATTGTAATCGGGCGAGTTTCTACTTTCAGATGCAACAGGAATTTCTCGAGTTCGTCTGTCCGTTCGCGAGATATGGGAGTTTGAAGTTAAGGAATGGTTGATAAACCATCAAAATTTTCGCAGGTCTGATACCCGAAACCAATAACAGGAATGGCCTAGGGGAAAAGTACGCACAGCATTGTAATCGGGCGAGTTTCTACTTTCAGATGCAACAGGAATATCTCGAGTTCGTCAATCCGTTCGCTAGATATGGGAGTTTGAAGTTAAAGAATGGTTGAGAAACGATCAAAATTTTCTCAATTCTGATACTCGAAACCAATAACTGGAATGGCCTAGGGGAAAAGTACACACACCATTGTAATCGGGCGAGCTTCTACCTTCAGATGCAACAGGAATTTCTCGAGTTCTTCAATCCGTTCGCGAGATATGGGAGTTTGAAGTTAAGGAATGCTGGAGAACCCATTAAAATTTTCGCAAGTCTGATACTCGAAACCAATTACTACAAAGGCCTAGGGGAAAAATGCACGTACCTTTGTAATCGGGCGAGTTTCCACTTTCAGATGCAATAGGAATTTCTCGAGTTCGTCAATCCGTTCGCGAGATATGGGTGTTTGAAGTTAAGGAATGGTTGAGAAACCATCAAAATTTTCGCAAGTCTGATACTCGAAACATATAACTACTATGGCCTAGGGCAAAAATACACATACCATTGCAATCGGGCGACTTTCTGCTTTCAGATGCAACAGGAATATCGCGAGTTCGTCAATCCGATCGAAAGATATGGGAGTTTGAAATAAAGGAATGTTTGAGAAACCATCAAAATTTTCGCAAGTCTGATAGTCGAAACCAATAACTACTATTGCCCAGGGAAAAAATACACATACCGTTGTAATCGGGCGAGTTTCTGCTTTAAGATGGAACAGGAATTTCTCGAGTTCGTCAATCCGTTCGCGAGGTATGGGAGATTGAAATTACGGAATGTTTGAGAAACCATCAAAATTTTCGCCGGTCTGATACTCGAAACCTATAACTGGAATGGCCTAGGGGAAAAGCACACACACCATTGTAATCGGGCGAGTTTCTACTTTCAGATGCAACAGGAATTTCTCGAGTTCGTCCGTCCGTTCGCGAGATATGGGAGTTTGAAGTTAAGGAATGTTTGAGAAACCATCAAAATTTTCGCCGGTCTGATACTCGAAACCTATAACTGGAATGGCCTAGGGGAAAAGTACACACACCATTGTAATCGGGCGAGTTTCTACTTTCAGATGCAACAGGAATTTCTCGAGTTCGTCTGTCCGTTCGCGAGATATGGGAGTTCGAAGTTAAGGAATGGTTGAGAAACCATCAAAATTTTCGCAAGTCTGATACTCGAAACCAATAACAGGAATGGCCTAGGGGAAAAGTACGCACAGCATTGTATTCGGGCGAGTTTCTACTTTCAGATGCAACAGGAATATCTCGAGTTCGTCAATCCGTTCGCGAGATATGGGAGTTCGAAGTTAAGGAATGGTTGAGAAACCATCAAAATTTTCGCAAGTCTGATACTCGAAACCAATAACTACTATTGCCTAGGGGAAAAGTACGCACACCATTGTAATCGGGCGAGTTTCTACTTTCAGATGCAAGAGGAATATCTCGAGTTCGTCAATCCGTTCGCGAGATATGGGAGTTTGAAGCTAAGGAATGGTTGAGAAACCATCAAAATTTTCGCAAGTCTGATACTCGAAACCAATAACTGGAATGGCCTACGGGAAAAGTACACACACCATTGAAATCGGGCGAGTTTCTACTATCAGATGCAACAGGAATATCTCGAGTTCGTCAATCCGTTCGCGAGATATGGGAGTTTGAAGTTAAAGGATGGTTGAGAAACGATCAAAATTTTCTCAATTCTGATACTCGAAACCAATAATTGGAATGGCCTAGGGGAAAAGTACACACACCATTGTAATCGGGCGAGTTTCGACATTCAGATGCAACAGGAACTTCTCGAGTTCTTCAATCCGTTCGCGAGATATGGGAGTTTGGATTTAAGGAATGCTGGAGAACCCATTTAAATTTTCGCAGGTCTGATACCCGAAACCAATAACAGGAATGGCCTAGGGGAAAAGTACGCACAGCATTGTAATCGGGCGAGTTTCTACTTTCAGATGCAACAGGAATATCTCGAGTTCGTCAATCCGTTCGCTAGATATGGGAGTTTGAAGTTAAAGAATGGTTGAGAAACGATCAAAATTTTCTCAATTCTGATACTCGAAACCAATAACTGGAATGGCCTAGGGGAAAAGTACACACACCATTGTAATCGGGCGAGTTTCTACCTTCAGATGCAACAGGAATTTCTCGAGTTCTTCAATCCGTTCGCGAGATATGGGAGTTTGAAGTTAAGGAATGCTGGAGAACCCATTAAAATTTTCGCAAGTCTGATACTCGAAACCAATTACTACAAAGGCCTAGGGGAAAAATGCACGTACCTTTGTAATCGGGCGAGTTTCCACTTTCAGATGCAATAGGAATTTCTCGAGTTCGTCAATCCGTTCGCGAGATATGGGTGTTTGAAGTTAAGGAATGGTTGAGAAACCATCAAAATTTTCGCAAGTCTGATACTCGAAACATATAACTACTATGGCCTAGGGCAAAAATACACATACCATTGCAATCGGGCGACTTTCTGCTTTCAGATGCAACAGGAATATCGCGAGTTCGTCAATCCGATCGAAAGATATGGGAGTTTGAAATAAAGGAATGTTTGAGAAACCATCAAAATTTTCGCAAGTCTGATAGTCGAAACCAATAACTACTATTGCCCAGGGAAAAAATACACATACCGTTGTAATCGGGCGAGTTTCTGCTTTAAGATGGAACAGGAATTTCTCGAGTTCGTCAATCCGTTCGCGAGGTATGGGAGATTGAAATTACGGAATGTTTGAGAAACCATCAAAATTTTCGCCGGTCTGATACTCGAAACCTATAACTGGAATGGCCTAGGGGAAAAGCACACACACCATTGTAATCGGGCGAGTTTCTACTTTCAGATGCAACAGGAATTTCTCGAGTTCGTCCGTCCGTTCGCGAGATATGGGAGTTTGAAGTTAAGGAATGTTTGAGAAACCATCAAAATTTTCGCCGGTCTGATACTCGAAACCTATAACTGGAATGGCCTAGGGGAAAAGTACACACACCATTGTAATCGGGCGAGTTTCTACTTTCAGATGCAACAGGAATTTCTCGAGTTCGTCTGTCCGTTCGCGAGATATGGGAGTTCGAAGTTAAGGAATGGTTGAGAAACCATCAAAATTTTCGCAAGTCTGATACTCGAAACCAATAACAGGAATGGCCTAGGGGAAAAGTACGCACAGCATTGTATTCGGGCGAGTTTCTACTTTCAGATGCAACAGGAATATCTCGAGTTCGTCAATCCGTTCGCGAGATATGGGAGTTCGAAGTTAAGGAATGGTTGAGAAACCATCAAAATTTTCGCAAGTCTGATACTCGAAACCAATAACTACTATTGCCTAGGGGAAAAGTACGCACACCATTGTAATCGGGCGAGTTTCTACTTTCAGATGCAAGAGGAATATCTCGAGTTCGTCAATCCGTTCGCGAGATATGGGAGTTTGAAGCTAAGGAATGGTTGAGAAACCATCAAAATTTTCGCAAGTCTGATACTCGAAACCAATAACTGGAATGGCCTACGGGAAAAGTACACACACCATTGAAATCGGGCGAGTTTCTACTATCAGATGCAACAGGAATATCTCGAGTTCGTCAATCCGTTCGCGAGATATGGGAGTTTGAAGTTAAAGGATGGTTGAGAAACGATCAAAATTTTCTCAATTCTGATACTCGAAACCAATAATTGGAATGGCCTAGGGGAAAAGTACACACACCATTGTAATCGGGCGAGTTTCGACATTCAGATGCAACAGGAACTTCTCGAGTTCTTCAATCCGTTCGCGAGATATGGGAGTTTGGATTTAAGGAATGCTGGAGAACCCATTTAAATTTTCGCAAGTCTGATACTCGAAACCAATAACTGGAATGACCTAGGGGGAAACTACACACTCCATTGTAATCGGGCGAGTTTCTACTTTCAGATGCAACAGGAATTTCTCGAGTTCGTCAATCCGTTCGCGAGATATGGGAGTTCGAAGTTAAGGAATGGTTGAGAAACCATCAAAATTTTCGCAAGTCTGATAATCGAAACCAATAACTACTATTGCCTAGGGGAAAAGTACGCACACCATTGTAATCGGGCGAGTTTCTACTTTCAGATGCAAGAGGAATATCTCGACTTCGTCAATCCGTTCGCGAGATATGGGAGTTTGAAGCTAAGGAATGGTTGAGAAACCATCAAAATTTTCGCAAGTCTGATACTCGAAACCATGAACTGGAATGGCCTAGGGGAAAAGTACACACACCATTGTAATCGGGCGAGTTTCTACTTTCAGATGCAACAGGAATATCTCGAGTTCGTCAATCCGTTCGCGAGATATGGGAGTTTGATGTTAAAGAATGGTTGAGAAACGATCAAAATTTTCTCAATTCTGATACTCGAAACCAATAACTACTATTGCTTAGGGGAAAAGTACGCACACCATTGTAATCGGGCGAGTTTCTACTTTCAGATGCAACAGGAATATCTCGAGTTCGTCAATCCGTTCGCGAGATATGGGAGTTCGAAGTTAAGGAATGGTTGAGAAACCATCAAAATTTTCGCAAGTCTGATACTCGAAACCAATAACAGGAATGGCCTAGGGGAAAAGTACGCACAGCATTGTAATCGGCCGAGTTTCTACTTTCAGATGCAACCGGAATATCTCGAGTTCGTCAATCCGTTCGCGAGATATGGGAGTTTGAAGTTAAGGAATGGTTGAGAAACGATCAAAATTTTCGCAAGTCTGATACTCGAAACCAATAACTACTATTTCCTAGGGCAAAAATACACATACCGCTGTAATCGGGCGGGTTTCTGCTTTGAGATGCAGCAGGAATTTCTCGAGTTCGTCAATCCGTTCGCGAGATATGGAAGTTTGAAGTTAAGGAATGTTTGAGAAACCATCAAAATTTTCGCTGGTCTGATACTCGAAACCTATAACTGGAATGGCCTAGGGGAAAAGTACACACACCATTGTAATCGGGCGAGTTTCTACTTTCAGATGCAGCACGAATTTCTCGAGTTCGTCAATCCGTTCGCGAGATATGGGAGTTCAAAGTTAAGGAATGGTTGAGAAACCATCAAAATTTTCGCAAATCTGATACTCGAAACCAATAACTACTATTGCCTAGGGGAAAAGTACGCACACCATTGTAATCGGGCGAGTTTCTACTTTCAGATGCAAGAAGAATATCTCGAGTTCGTCAATCCGTTCGCGAGATATGGGAGTTTGAAGCTAAGGAATGGTTGAGAAACCATCAAAATTTTCGCAAGTCTGATACTCGAAACCAATAAATGGAATGGCCTACGGGAAAAGTACACACACCATTGTAATCGGGCGAGTTTCTACTTTCAGATGCAACAGGAATATCTCGAGTTCGTCAATCCGTTCGCGAGATATGGGAGTTTGAAGTTAAAGAATGGTTGAGAAACGATCAAAATTTTCTCAATTCTGATACTCGAAACCAATAACTGGAATGGCCTAGGGGAAAAGTACACACACCATTGTAATCGGGCGAGTTTCTACTTTCAGGTGCAGCACGAATTTCTCGAGTTCGTCAATCCGTTCGCGAGATATGGGAGTTCAAAGTTAAGGAATGGTTGAGAAACCATCAAAATTTTCGCAAGTTTGATGCACGAAACCAATAACTACAAAGGCTTAGGGGAAAAATACGCAAACCGTTGTAATGGGGAGAGTTTCTACTTTCAGATGCAACAGGAATTTCTCGAGTTCGTCAATCCGTTCGCGAGATATGGGAGTTTGAAGTTAAGGAATGGTTGAGAAACCATCAAAATTTTCGCAAGTCTGATACTCGAAACCAACAGCTACTATTTCCTAGGGCAAAAATACACATACCGTTGTAATCGGGCGGATTTCTGCTTTCATATGCAACAGGAACTTCTCGAGTTCGTCAATCCGTTCGCGAGATATGGGAGTTTGTATTTAAGGAATGGTTGAGAAACCATCAAAATTTTCGCTGGTCTGATACTCGAAACCTATAACTGGAATGGCCTAGGGGAAAAGTACACACACCATTGTAATCGGGCGAGTTTCTGCTTTCAGATGCTGCACGAATTTCTCGAGTTCGTCGTTCCGTTCGCGAGATATGGGTGTTTGAAGTTAAGGAACGGTTGAGAAACCATCAAAATTTTCGCAAGTTTGATGCACGAAACCAATAACTACAAAGGCTTAGGGGAAAAATACGCAAACCGTTGTAATTGGGAGAGTTTCTACTTTCAGATGCAACAGGAATTTCTCGAGTTCGTCAATCTGTTCGCGAGATATGGGAGTTTGAAGTTAAGGAATGGTTGAGAAACCATCAAAATTTTCGCAAGTCTGATACTCGAAACCAATAACTACAATGGCCTAGGAGAGAAATACACATACCGTAGTAATCGGGCGGATTTCTGCTTTCATATGCAACAGGAGTTTCTCGAGTTCGTCAATCCGTTCGCGAGATATGGGAGTTCGAAGTTAAGGAATGGTTGAGAAACCATCAAAATTTTCGCAAGTCTGATACTCGAAACCAATAACTACAATGACCTAGGGGAAAAATACACATACCGTTGAAATCGGGCGAGTATCTGCTTTCAGATGCAACAGGAATTTCTCGATTTCGTCAATCCGTTCGCGAGGTTTTGGAGTTTGAAGTTAAGGAATGGTTGAGAAACCATCAAAATTTTCGCAAGTCTGATACTCGAAACCAATAACTGGAATGGCCTAGGGGAAAAGTACACACACCATTGTATTCGGGTGAGTTTCTACTTTCAGATGCAACAGGAATATCTCGAGTTCGTCAATCCGTTCGCGAGATATGGGAGTTTGAAGTTAAGGAATGGTTGAGAAACCATCACAATTTTCGCAAGTCTGTTACTCGAAACCAGTAACTACTCTGGCCTAGGGCAAAAATACACATAACGTTGTAATCGGGCGAGTTTCAACTTTCAGATGCAACTGGAATTTCGCGAGTTCTTCAAACGGTTTGCGAGATATGGGTGTTTGAATTTAAGGAATGGTTGAGAGTCCATTAAAATTTTCGCAAGTCTGTTACTCGAAACCAATAACTGGAATGGCCTAGGGGAAAAGTACAAACACCATTGTAATCGGGCGAGTTTCTGCCTTCAGATGCAATAGGAATTTCTCGAGTTCGTCAATCCGTTCGCGAGATATGGGAGTTTGAAGTTAAGGAATGGTTGAGAAACCATCAGAATTTTCGCAAGTCTGATACTCGAAACCAATAACTACTACTTCCTAGGGCAAAAATACACATACCGTTGTAATCGGGCGGATTTCTGCTTTCATATGCAACAGGAACTTCTCGAGTTCGTCAATCCGTTCACGAGATATGGGAGTCTGAGGTTAAGGAATGGTTGAGAAACCATCAAAATTTTCGTTGGTCCGATACTCGAAACCATGAACTGGAATGGCCTAGGGGAAAAGTACACACACCGTTGTAATCGGGCGAGTTTCTACTTTCAGATGCAACAGGAATTTCTCGAGTTCGTCAATCCGTTCGCGAGATATGGGAGTTTGAAGTTAAAGAATGGTTGAGAAACGATCTAAATTTTCTCAATTCTGAAACTCGAAACCAATAACTGGAATGGCCTAGGGGAAAAGTACACACACCATTGTAATCGGGCGAGTTTCGACCTTCAGATGCAACAGGAACTTCTCGAGTTCTTCAATCCGTTCGCGAGATATGGGAGTTTGAATTTAAGGAATGCTGGAGAACCAATTAAAATTTTCGCAAGTCTGATACTCGAAACCAATAACTGGAATGACCTAGGGGGAAAAATACACATACCGTTGAAATCGGGCGAGTATCTGCTTTCACATGCAACAGAAATTTCTCGAGGTCGTCAATCCGTTCGCGAGATATGGGAGTTCAAAGTTAAGGAATGGTTGAGAAACCATCAAAATTTTCGCAAGTCTGATACTCGGAACCAATAACTACTATTTCCTAGGGCAAAAATACACATACCGCTGTAATCGGGCGGGTTTCTGCTTTCGGATGCAGCAGGAATTTCTCGAGTTCGTCAATCCGTTCGCGAGATATGGGAGTTTGAAGCTAAGGAATGGTTGAGAAACCATCAAAATTTTCGCAAGTCTGATACTCGAAACCATGAACTGGAATGGCCTAGGGGAAAAGTACACACACCATTGTAATCGGGCGAGTTTCTACTTTCAGATGCAACAGGAATATCTCGAGTTCGTCAATCCGTTCGCGAGATATGGGAGTTTGATGTTAAAGAATGGTTGAGAAACGATCAAAATTTTCTCAATTCTGATACTCGAAACCAATAACTACTATAGCTTAGGGGAAAAGTACGCACACCATTGTAATCGGGCGAGTTTCTACTTTCAGATGCAACAGGAATATCTCGAGTTCGTCAATCCGTTCGCGAGATATGGGAGTTCGAAGTTAAGGAATGGTTGAGAAACCATCAAAATTTTCGCAAGTCTGATACTCGAAACCAATAACAGGAATGGCCTAGGGGAAAAGTACGCACAGCATTGTAATCGGCCGAGTTTCTACTTTCAGATGCAACCGGAATATCTCGAGTTCGTCAATCCGTTCGCGAGATATGGGAGTTTGAAGTTAAGGAATGGTTGAGAAACGATCAAAATTTTCGCAAGTCTGATACTCGAAACCAATAACTACTATTTCCTAGGGCAAAAATACACATACCGCTGTAATCGGGCGGGTTTCTGCTTTGAGATGCAGCAGGAATTTCTCGAGTTCGTCAATCCGTTCGCGAGATATGGAAGTTTGAAGTTAAGGAATGTTTGAGAAACCATCAAAATTTTCGCTGGTCTGATACTCGAAACCTATAACTGGAATGGCCTAGGGGAAAAGTACACACACCATTGTAATCGGGCGAGTTTCTACTTTCAGATGCAGCACGAATTTCTCGAGTTCGTCAATCCGTTCGCGAGATATGGGAGTTCAAAGTTAAGGAATGGTTGAGAAACCATCAAAATTTTCGCAAATCTGATACTCGAAACCAATAACTACTATTGCCTAGGGGAAAAGTACGCACACCATTGTAATCGGGCGAGTTTCTATTTTCAGATGCAAGAAGAATATCTCGAGTTCGTCAATCCGTTCGCGAGATATGGGAGTTTGAAGCTAAGGAATGGTTGAGAAACCATCAAAATTTTCGCAAGTCTGATACTCGAAACCAATAAATGGAATGGCCTACGGGAAAAGTACACACACCATTGTAATCGGGCGAGTTTCTACTTTCAGATGCAACAGGAATATCTCGAGTTCGTCAATCCGTTCGCGAGATATGGGAGTTTGAAGTTAAAGAATGGTTGAGAAACGATCAAAATTTTCTCAATTCTGATACTCGAAACCAATAACTGGAATGGCCTAGGGGAAAAGTACACACACCATTGTAATCGGGCGAGTTTCTACTTTCAGGTGCAGCACGAATTTCTCGAGTTCGTCAATCCGTTCGCGAGATATGGGAGTTCAAAGTTAAGGAATGGTTGAGAAACCATCAAAATTTTCGCAAGTCTGATACTCGGAACCAATAACTACTATTTCCTAGGGCAAAAATACACATACCGCTGTAATCGGGCGGGTTTCTGCTTTCAGATGCAGCAGGAATTTCTCGAGTTCGTCAATCCGTTCGCGAGATATGGAAGTTTGAAGTTAAGGAATGTTTGAGAAACCATCAAAATTTTCGCTGGTCTGATACTCGAAACCTATAACTGGAATGGCCTAGGGGAAAAGTACACACACCATTGTAATCGGGCGAGTTTCTTCTTTCAGATGCAGCACGAATTTCTCGAGTTCGTCATTCCGTTCGCGAGATATGGGTGTTTGAAGTTAAGGAACGGTTGAGAAACCATCAAAATTTTCGCAAGTTTGATGCACGAAACCAATAACTACAAAGGCTTAGGGGAAAAATACGCAAACCGTTGTAATGGGGAGAGTTTCTACTTTCAGATGCAACAGGAATTTCTCGAGTTCGTCAATCCGTTCGCGAGATATGGGAGTTTGAAGTTAAGGAATGGTTGAGAAACCACCAAAATTTTCGCAAGTCTTATACTCGAAACCAACAGCTACTATTTCCTAGGGCAAAAATACACATACCGTTGTAATCGGGCGGATTTCTGCTTTCATATGCAACAGGAACTTCTCGAGTTCGTCAATCCGTTCGCGAGATATGGGAGTTTGTATTTAAGGAATGGTTGAGAAACCATCAAAATTTTCGCTGGTCTGATACTCGAAACCTATAACTGGAATGGCCTAGGGGAAAAGTACACACACCATTGTAATCGGGCGAGTTTCTGCTTTCAGATGCAACAGGAATTTCTCGAGTTCGTCAATCTGTTCGCGAGATATGGGAGTTTGAAGTTAAGGAATGGTTGAGAAACCATCAAAATTTTCGCAAGTCTGATACTCGAAACCAATAACTACAATGGCCTAGGAGAGAAATACACATACCGTAGTAATCGGGCGGATTTCTGCTTTCATATGCAACAGGAGTTTCTCGAGTTCGTCAATCCGTTCGCGAGATATGGGAGTTCGAAGTTAAGGAATGGTTGAGAAACCATCAAAATTTTCGCAAGTCTGATACTCGAAACCAATAACTACAATGACCTAGGGGAAAAATACACATACCGTTGAAATCGGGCGAGTATCTGCTTTCAGATGCAACAGGAATTTCTCGATTTCGTCAATCCGTTCGCGAGGTTTTGGAGTTTGAAGTTAAGGAATGGTTGAGAAACCATCAAAATTTTCGCAAGTCTGATACTAGAAACCAATAACAACTATGGTCTAGGGCAAAAATACACACACCGTTGTAATCGGGCGAGTTTCTGCTTTCAGATGCAACAGTAATTTCTCGAGTTCGTCAATCCGTTCGCGAGATATGGGAGTTTGAAGTTAAGGAATGGTTGAGAAACCATCACAATTTTCGCAAGTCTGATACTCGAAACCAATAACTACAATGACCTAGGGGAAAAATACACATACCGTTGAAATCGGGCGAGTATCTGCTTTCATATGCAACAGGAGTTTCTCGAGTTCGGCAATCCGTTCGCGAGATATGGGTGTTTGAAGTTAAGGAACGGTTGAGAAACCATCAATATTTTCGCAAGTCTGATACTCGAAACCAATAACAACTATGGCCTAGGGCAAAAATACACACACCGTTGTAATCGGGCGAGTTTCTGCTTTCAGATGCAACAGTAATTTCTCGAGTTCGTCAATCCGTTCGTGAGATATGGGAGTTTGAAGTTAAGGAGTGGTTGAGGAACCATCAAAATTTTCGCAAGTCTGATACTCGAAACCAATAACTGGAATGGCCTAGGGGAAAAGTACACACACCATTGTATTCGGGTGAGTTTCTACTTTCAGATGCAACAGGAATATTTCGAGTTCGTCAATCCGTTCGCGAGATATGGGAGTTTGAAGTTAAGGAATGGTTGAGAAACCATCACAATTTTCGCAAGTCTGTTACTCGAAACCAGTAACTACTCTGGCCTAGGGCAAAAATACACATAACGTTGTAATCGGGCGTGTTTCAACTTTCAGATGCAACTGGAATTTCGCGAGTTCGTCAAACGGTTTGCGAGATATGGGTGTTTGAATTTAAGGAATGGTTGAGAGTCCATTAAAATTTTCGCAAGTCTGTTACTCGAAACCAATAACTGGAATGGCCTAGGGGAAAAGTACAAACACCATTGTAATCGGGCGAGTTTCTGCCTTCAGATGCAATAGGAATTTCTCGAGTTCGTCAATCCGTTCGCGAGATATGGGAGTTTGAAGTTAAGGAATGGTCGAGAAACCATCAGAATTTTCGCAAGTCTGATACTCGAAACCAATAACTACTACTTCCTAGGGCAAAAATACACATACCGTTGTAATCGGGCGGATTTCTGCTTTCATATGCAACAGGAACTTCTCGAGTTCGTCAATCCGTTCACGAGATATGGGAGTCTGAGGTTAAGGAATGGTTGAGAAACCATCCAAATTTTCGTTGGTCCGATACTCGAAACCATGAACAGGAATGGCCTAGGGGAAAAGTACACACACCATTGTAATCGGGCGAGTTTCTACTTTCAGATGCAACAGGAATTTCTCGAGTTCGTCAATCCGTTCGCGAGATATGGGAGTTTGAAGTTAAAGAATGGTTGAGAAACGATCTAAATTTTCTCAATTCTGATACTCGAAACCAATAACTGGAATGGCCTAGGGGAAAAGTACACACACCATTGTAATCGGGCGAGTTTCGACCTTCAGATGCAACAGGAAATTCTCGAGTTCTTCAATCCGTTCGCGAGATATGGGAGTTTGAATTTAAGGAATGCTGGAGAACCAATTAAAATTTTCGCAAGTCTGATACTCGAAACCAATAACTGGAATGACCTAGGGGAAAAATACACATACCGTTGAAATCGGGCGAGTATCTGCTTTCACATGCAACAGAAATTTCTCGAGGTCGTCAATCCGTTCGCGAGATATGGGAGTTCAAAGTTAAGGAATGGTTGAGAAACCATCAAAATTTTCGCAAGTCTGATACTCGGAACCAATAACTACTATTTCCTAGGGCAAAAATACACATACCGCTGTAATCGGGCGGGTTTCTGCTTTCAGATGCAGCAGGAATTTCTCGAGTTCGTCAATCCGTTCGCGAGATATGGAAGTTTGAAGTTAAGGAATGTTTGAGAAACGATCTAAATTTTCTCAATTCTGATACTCGAAACCAATAACTGGAATGGCCTAGGGGAAAAGTACACACACCATTGTAATCGGGCGAGTTTCGACCTTCAGATGCAACAGGAACTTCTCGAGTTCTTCAATCCGTTCGCGAGATATGGGAGTTTGAATTTAAGGAATGCTGGAGAACCAATTAAAATTTTCGCAAGTCTGATACTCGAAACCAATAACTGGAATGACCTAGGGGGAAAGTACACACTCCATTGTAATCGGGCGAGTTTCTACTTTCAGATGCAACAGGAATTTCTCGAGTTCGTCAATCCGTTCGTGAGATATGGGAGTTTGAAGATAAGGAATGGTTGAGAAACCATCAAAATTTTCGCAAGTCTGATACTCGAAACCAATAACAGGAATGGCCTAGGGGAAAAGTACGCACAGCATTGTAATCGGGCGAGTTTCTACTTTCAGATGCAGCAGGAATATCTCGAGTTCGTCAATCCGTTCGCGAGATATGGGAGTTCGAAGTTAAGGAATGGTTGAGAAACCATCAAAATTTTCGCAAGTCTGATTCTCGAAACCAATAACTACTATTGCCTAGGGGAAAAGTACGCTCACCATTGTAATCGGGCGAGTTTCTACTTTCAGATGCAACAGGAGTATCTCGAGTTCGTCAATCCGTTCGCGAGATATGGGAGTTCGAAGTTAAGGAATGGTTGAGAAAACATCAAAATTTTCGCAAGTCTGATACTCGAAACCAATAACAGGAATGGCCTAGGGGAAAAGTACGCACAGCATTGTAATCGGCCGAGTTTCTACTTTCAGATGCAACCGGAATATCTCGAGTTCGTCAATCCGTTCGCGAGATATGGGTGTTTGAATTTAAGGAATGGTTGAGAAACGATCAAAATTTTCGCAAGTCTGATACTCGAAACCAATAACTACTATTTCCTAGGGCAAAAATACACATACCGCTGTAATCGGGCGGGTTTCTGCTTTCAGATGCAGCAGGAATTTCTCGAGTTCGTCAATCCGTTCGCGAGATATGGAAGTTTGAAGTTAAGGAATGTTTGAGAAACCATCAAAATTTTCGCTGGTCTGATACTCGAAACCTATAACTGGAATGGCCTAGGGGAAAAGTACACACACCATTGTAATCGGGCGAGTTTCTACTTTCAGATGCAGCACGAATTTCCCGAGTTCGTCAATCCGTTCGCGAGATATGGGAGTTCGAAGTTAAGGAATGGTTGAGAAACCATCAAAATTTTCGCAAGTCTGATACTCGAAACCAATAACTACTATTGCCTAGGGGAAAAGTACGCACACCATTGTAATCGGGCGAGTTTCTACTTTCAGATGCAAGAAGAATATCTCGAGTTCGTCAATCCGTTCGCGAGATATGGGAGTTTGAAGCTAAGGAATGGTTGAGAAACCATCAAAATTTTCGCAAGTCTGATACTCGAAACCAATAACTGGAATGGCCTACGGGAAAAGTACACACACCATTGTAATCGGGCGAGTTTCTACTTTCAGATGCAACAGGAATATCTCGAGTTCGTCAATCCGTTCGCGAGATATGGGAGTTTGAAGTTAAAGAATGGTTGAGAAACGATCAAAATTTTCTCAATTCTGATACTCGAAACCAATAACTGGAATGGCCTAGGGGAAAAGTACACACACCATTGTAATCGGGCGAGTTTCGACCTTCAGATGCAACAGGAATTTCTCGAGTTTTTCAATCCGTTCGCGAGATATGGGAGTTTGAATTTAAGGATTGCTGGAGAACCCATTAAAATTTTCGCAAGTCTGATACTCGAAACCAATAACTGGAATGACCTAGGGGGAAAGTACACACTCCATTGTAATCGGGCGAGTTTCTACTTTCAGATGCAACAGGAATTTCTCGAGTTCGTCAATCCGTTCGTGAGATATGGGAGTTTGAAGATAAGGAATGGTTGAGAAACCATCAAAATTTTCGCAAGTCTGATATTCGAAACCAATAACTACTATTTCCTAGGGCAA
This sequence comes from Ptiloglossa arizonensis, assembly GCF_051014685.1. Lineage (NCBI taxonomy): Eukaryota > Metazoa > Arthropoda > Insecta > Hymenoptera > Colletidae > Ptiloglossa > Ptiloglossa arizonensis. Next base: position 212,154 of record NW_027478536.1, on the reverse strand, counting down.
AAATACACATACCGCTGTAATCGGGCGGGTTTCTGCTTTCAGATGCAGCAGGAATTTCTCGAGTTCGACAATCCGTTCGCGAGATATGGAAGTTTGAAGTTAAGGAATGTTTGAGAAACCATCAAAATTTTCGCTGGTCTGATACTCGAAACCTATAACTGGAATGGCCTAGGGGAAAAGTACACACACCATTGTAATCGGGCGAGTTTCTACTTTCAGATGCAGCACGAATTTCTCGAGTTCGTCGTTCCGTTCGCGAGATATGGGTGTTTGAAGTTAAGGAACGGTTGAGAAACCATCAAAATTTTCGCAAGTTTGATGCACGAAACCAATAACTACAAAGGCTTAGGGGAAAAATACGCAAACCGTTGTAATTGGGAGAGTTTCTACTTTCAGATGCAACAGGAATTTCTCGAGTTCGTCAATCCGTTCGCGAGATATGGGAGTTCGAAGTTAAGGAATGGTTGAGAAACCATCAAAATTTGAGCTGGTCTGATACTCGAAACCAATAACTACAATGACCTAGGGGAAAAATACACATACCGTTGAAATCGGGCGAGTATCTGCTTTCAGATGCAACAGGAATTTCTCGATTTCGTCAATCCGTTCGCGAGATTTTGGAGTTTGAAGTTAAGGAATGGTTGAGAAACCATCAAAATTTTCGCAAGTCTGATACTCGAAACCAATAACAACTATGGTCTAGGGCAAAAATACACACACCGTTGTAATCGGGCGAGTTTCTGCTTTCAGATGCAACAGTAATTTCTCGAGTTCGTCAATCCGTTCGCGAGATATGGGAGTTTGAAGTTAAGGAATGGTTGAGAAACCATCACAATTTTCGCAAGTCTGATACTCGAAAACAATAACTACAATGACCTAGGGGAAAAATACACATACCGTTGAAATCGGGCGAATATCTGCTTTCATATGCAACAGGAGTTTCTCGAGTTCGGCAATCCGTTCGCGAGATATGGGAGTTCGAAGTTAAGGAACGGTTGAGAAACCATCAAAATTTTCGCACCAATAACTACAAAGGCTTAGGGGAAAAATACGCAAACCGTTGTAATTGGGAGAGTTTCTACTTTCAGATGCAACAGGAACTTCTCGAGTTCGTCAATCTGTTCGCGAGATATGGGTGTTTGAAGTTAAGGAACGGTTGAGAAACCATCAAAATTTTCGCAAGGCTGATACTCGAAACCAATAACTACAATGACATAGAGGAAAAATGCACATGCCGTTGAAATCGGGCGAGTATCTGCTTTCACATGCAACAGAAATTTCTCGAGTTCGTCAATCCGTTCGCGAGATATGGGAGTTTGTATTTAAGGAATGGTTGAGGAACCATCAAAATTTTCGCTGGTCTGATACTCGAAACCTATAACTGGAATGGCCTAGGGGAAAAGTACACACACCATTGTAATCGGGCGAGTTTCTACTTTCAGATGCAGCACGAATTTCTCGAGTTCGTCGTTCCGTTCGCGAGATATGGGTGTTTGAAGTTAAGGAACGGTTGAGAAACCATCAAAATTTTCGCAAGTTTGATGCACGAAACCAATAACTACAAAGGCTTAGGGGAAAAATACGCAAACCGTTGTAATTGGGAGAGTTTCTACTTTCAGATGCAACAGGAACTTCTCGAGTTCGTCAATCTGTTCGCGAGATATGGGAGTTTGAAGTTAAGGAATGGTTGAGAAACCATCAAAATTTTCGCAAGTCTGATACTCGAAACCAATAACTACAATGGCCTAGGAGAATAATACACATACCGTAGTAATCGGGCGGATTTCTGCTTTCATATGCAACAGGAGTTTCTCGAGTTCGTCAATCCGTTCGCGAGATATGGGAGTTCGAAGTTAAGGAACGGTTGAGAAACCATCAAAATTTTCGCAAGTCTGATACTCGAAACCAATAACAACTATGGCCTAGGGCAAAAATACACACACCGTTGTAATCGGGCGAGTTTCTGCTTTCAGATGCAACTGTAATTTCTCGAGTTCGTCAATCCGTTCGTGAGATATGGGAGTTTGAAGTTAAGGAGTGGTTGAGGAACCATCAAAATTTTCGCAAGTCTGATACTCGAAACCAATAACTGGAAAGGCCTAGGGGAAAAGTACACACACCATTGTATTCGGGCGAGTTTCTACTTTCAGATGCAACAGGAATATCTCGAGTTCGTCAATCCGTTCGCGAGATATGGGAGTTTGAAGTTAAGGAATGGTTGAGAAACCATCACAATTTTCGCAAGTCTGATACTCGAAACCAGTAACTACTATGGCCTAGGGCAAAAATACACATACCGTTGTAATCGGGCGAGTTTCAACTTTCAGATGCAATAGGAGTTTCTCGAGTTCGTCAATCCGTTCGCGAGATATGGGAGTTTGAAGTTAAGGAATGGTTGAGAAACAATCAAATATTTCGCAAGTCTGATACACGAAACCAATAACTGGAACGACCTACGGGAAAAGTACACAGTCCATTGTAATCGGGCGAGTTTCTACTTTCAGACGCAACAGGTATTTCTCGAGTTCGTCAATCCGTTCGCGAGATATGGGAGTTTGAAGTTAAGGAATGGTTGAGAAACCATCAAAGTTTTCGCAAGTCTGATACTCGAAAGCAATAACTACAACGGCCTGAGGGAAAAATACAAATACCGTTGTAATCGGGCGAGTTTCTGCTTTCAGATGCAACAGGATTTTCTCGAGTTTGTCAATCCGTTCGCGATATATGGGAGTTTGAAGTTAAGGAACGGTTGAGAAACCATCAAAATTTTCGCATGTCTGATACTCGAAACCAGTAACTACTATGGCCTAGGGCAAAAATACACATACCGTTGTAATCGGGCGAGTTTCTACTTCCAGATGCAACAGGAATTTCTCGAGTCCGTCAATCTGTTCGCGAGATATGGGAGTTTGAAGTTAAGGAACGGTTGAGAAACCATCAAAATTTTCGCATGTCTTATACTCGAAACCAATAACTACTATGGCCTAGGGCAAAAATGCACATTCCAATGTAATCGGGCCAGTTTCTGCTTTCAGATGCAGCAGGAATTTCTCGAGTTCGTCAATCCGTTCGCGTGATATGGGAGTTTGAAGTTAAGGAATGGTTGAGAAACCATCAAAATTTTCGCAAGTCTGATACTCGAAACGAATAACTGGAATGGCCAAGGGGAAAAGTACACACACCACTGTAATCGGGCGTGTTTCTACTTTCAGATGCAACAGGAATTTCTCGAGTTCGTCAGTCCGTTCGCGAGATATTGGAGTTTGAAGTTAAGGAATGGTTGAGAAACCATCAAAATTTTCGCAAGTCTGATACTCGAAACCAATAACTGGAATGGCCTAGGGGAAAAGTACACAAACCATTGTAATCGGGCAAGTTTCTTCTTTCAGATGCAACATGAATTTCTCGAGTTCGTGAATCCGTTCGCGAGATATGGGAGCTTCAAGTTAAGGAATGGTTGAGGAACCATACAAATTTTCGCAAGTCTGATACTCGAAACCAATAACTACAAAGGCCTAGGGGAAAAATACACATACCTTTGTAATCGGGCGAGTTTCCACTTTCAGATGCAACAGGAATTTCTCGAGTTCTTCAATCCCTTCGCGTGATATGGGAGTTTGAAGTAAAGGAATGCTTTAGAAACCATCAAAATTTTCGCAAGTCTGATACTCGAAACCAATAACTACAAAGCCCTAGGGGAAAAATACACATACCTTTGTAATCGGGCGAGTACCTACTTTCAGATGCAACAGGAAGTTCTCCAGTTCGTCAATCCGTTCGCGAGATGTGGGAGTTTAAAGTTATGGAATGGTAGAGAAACCATCAAAATTTTCGCAATTCTGATGCTAGAAACGAATAACTGGTATGACCTAGGGGAAAAGTACGCACACCATTGTAATCGGTCGAGTTTCCACTTTCAGATGCAACAGGAAATAATCGAGTTCGTCAATCCGTTCGCGAGATATGGGAGTTTGAAGTTAAGTAATGGTTGAGAAACCATCACAATTTTCGCAAGTCTGATACTCGAAACCAATAACCACTATGGCCTAGGGCAAAAATACACATGCCGTTGTGATCGGGCGAGTTTCTACTTTCAGATGCAACCGGAATTTCTCGAGTTCGTCAATCCGTTCGCGAGATATGGAAGTTTGAAGTTAAGGAATGTTTGAGAAAAGATCAAAATTTTCTCAAGCCTGATACTCGATACAAATAACTACTATGGCCTAGGGCAAAAATACACATACCGTTGTAATCGGGCGAGTTTCTGCTTTCAGATGCAATAAGAAATTTTCGAGTTCGTCAATTCGTTCGGGAGATATGGGAGTTTGAAGTTAAGGAATGGTTGAGAAACCGTCAAAATTTTCGCAAGTGTGATACTCGAAACCAATAACTGGAATGGCGAAGGGGAAAAGTACACACGCCATTGTAATGGGGCGAGTTTCCACTTTCAGATGCAACAGGAATTTATCGATTTCGTCATTCCGTTCGCGAGATATGGGTGTTTGAAGTTAAGGAATGGTTGAGAAACCATCAAAATTTTCGCTGGTCTGATACTCGAAACCAATACCTGGAATGGCCAAGGGGAAAATTACATATGCCATTGTAATCGGGCGAGGTTCCACTTTCAGATGCAACAGGAATTTGTCGAGTTCGCCAATCCGTTCGCGAGGTATCGGAGTTTGAAGTTAAGGAATGGTTGAGAAACCATCAAAATTTTCGCAAGTCTGATACTCGAAACCAATAACTACTATGGCCTAGGGCAAAAATACACATACCGTTGTAATCGGTCGAGTTTCTGCTTTCAGATGCAATAGGAAATTCCCGAATTCGTCAATCCGTTCGAGAGATATGGGAGTTTGAAGTTAAGTAATGGTTGAGAAACCATCACAATTTTCGCAAGTCTGATACTCGAAACCAATAACCACTATGGCCTAGGGCAAAAATACACATGCCGTTGTGATCGGGCGAGTTTCTACTTTCAGATGCAACCGGAATTTCTCGAGTTCGTCAATCCGTTCGCGAGATATGGAAGTTTGAAGTTAAGGAATGTTTGAGAAAAGATCAAAATTTTCTCAAGGCTGATACTCGATACAAATAACTACTATGGCCTAGGGCAAAAATACACATACCGTTGTAATCGGTCGAGTTTCTGCTTTCAGATGCAATAAGAAATTTTCGAGTTCGTCAATCCGTTCGGGAGATATGGGAGTGTGAAGTTAAGGAATGGTTGAAAAACCATCAAAATTTTCGCAAGTGTGATACTCGAAACCAATAACTGGAATGGCCTACGGGAAAAGTACACAAACCATTGTAATCGGGCAAGCTTCTACTTTCAGATGCAACAGGAATTTCTCGAGTTCGTGAATCCGTTTGCTAGATATGGGAGTTTGAAGTTAAGGAACGGTTGAGAAACCATCACAATTTTCGCAAGTCTGATACTCGAAACCAGTAACTACTGTGGCCTAGGACAAAAATACACATACCGTTGTAATCGGGCGAGTTTCTTCTTTCAGATGCAACATGAATTTCTCGAGTTCGTGAATCCGTTCGCGAGATATGGGAGCTTGAAGTTAAGGAATGGTTGAGAAACCATCAAAATTTTCGCAAGTCTGATACGCGAAACCAATAACTACAAAGGCCCAGGGGAAAAATACACATACCTTTGTAATCGGGCGAGTTTCTACTTTCAGATGCAACAGGAATTTCTCGAGTTCGTCAATCCGTTCGCGAGATATGGGAGTTTGAAGTTAAGGAATGGTTGAGACACCATCAAAATTTTCGCAAGTCTGATACTCGAAACCAATAACTACAATGGCCTATGGGAAAAATACACATAGCGTTGTAATCGGGAGTGTTTCTACTTTCAGATGCATCAGAAATTTTTCGGGTTCGTCAATCCGTTCGCGAGATATGGGAGTTTGAAGTTAAGGAATGGTTGAGGAACCATCAAAATTCTCGCAAGTCTGATACTCGAAACAAATAACTACTATGGCCTAGGGCAAAAATACACATACCGTTGTAATCGGGCGAGTTTCTGCTTTCAGATGCAATAGGAAATTCTCTAGTTCGTCAATCCGTTCGCGAGATATGGGAGTTTGAAGGTAAGGAATGGTTGAGAAACCATCAAAATTTTCGCAAGTCTGATACTCGAAACCAATAACTACAATGGCCTAGGGGAAAAATAAACATACCGTTGTAATCGGGATAGTTTCTACTTTCAGATGCAGCAGAAATTTTTCGGATTCGTCAATCCGTTCGCGAGATATGGGAGTTTGAAGTGAAGGAATGGTTGAGAAACCATCAAAATTTTCACAAGTCTGATACTCGAAACCAATAACTACAGTGGCCTAGGGGAAAAATGCAGATACCGTTGTAATCGGGAGAGTATCTACTTTCAGATGCAGCAGAAATTTTTCGGATTCGGCAATCCGTTCGCGAGATATGGGAGTTTGAATTTAAGGAATGGTTGAGAAACCATCAAAATTTTCGCAAGTCTGATACTCGAAACCAATAACTACAATGGCCTAGGGGAAAAATACACATACCGTTGTAATCGGGATAGTTTCTACTTTCAGATGCAGCAGAAATTTTTCGGATTCGTCAATCCGTTCGCGAGATATGGGAGTTTGAAGTGAAGGAATGGTTGAGAAACCATCAAAATTTTCGCAAGTCTGATACTCGAAACCAATAAGAGGAATGGCCTAGGGGAAAAGTACACAAACCATTGTAATCGGGCAAGCTTCTACTTTCAGATGCAACAGGAATTTCTCGAGTTCGTCAATCCGTTCGCGAGATATGAGAGTTTGAAGTTAAGGAATGGTTGAGAAACCATCAAAGTTTTCGCAAGTCTGATACTCGAAACCAATAACTACTATGGTCTAGAGCAAAAATACACATACCCTTGTAATCGGGCGAGTTTCTGCTTTCAGACGCAACAGGAATATCTCGAGTTCGTCAATCCGTTCGCGAGATATGGGTGTGTGAAGTTAAGGAATGGTTGAAAAACCATCAAAATTTTCGCAAGTGTGATACTCGAAACCAATAACTGGAATGGCCTACGGGAAAAGTACACACACCATTGTAATCGGGCGAGTTTCTTCTTTCAGATGCAACATGAATTTCTCGAGTTCGTGAATCCGCTTGCTAGATATGGGAGTTTGAAGTTAAGGAACGGTTGAGAAACCATCACAATTTTCGCAAGTCTGATACTCGAAACCAGTAACTACTGTGGCCTAGGGCAAAAATACACATACCGTTGTAATCGGGCGAGTTTCTACTTTCAGATGCAACAGGAATTTCTCGAGCCCGTCAATCTGTTCGCGAGATATGGGAGTGTGAAGTTAAGGAATGGTTGAAAAACCATCAAAATTTTCGCAAGTGTGATACTCGAAACCAATAACTGGAATGGCCTACGGGAAAAGTACACACACCATTGTAATCGGGCGAGTTTCTTCTTTCAGATGCAACATGAATTTCTCGAGTTCGTGAATCCGCTTGCTAGATATGGGAGTTTGAAGTTAAGGAACGGTTGAGAAACCATCACAATTTTCGCAAGTCTGATACTCGAAACCAGTAACTACTGTGGCCTAGGGCAAAAATACACATACCGTTGTAATCGGGCGAGTTTCTACTTTCAGATGCAACAGGAATTTCTCGAGCCCGTCAATCTGTTCGCGAGATATGGGAGTTTGAAGTTAAGGAACGGTTGAGAAACCATCACAATTTTCGCAAGTCTGATACTCGAAACCAGTAACTACTGTGGCCTAGGGCAAAAATACACATACCGTTGTAATCGGGCGAGTTTCTTCTTTCAGATGCAACATGAATTTCTCGAGTTCGTGAATCCGTTCGCGAGATATGGGAGCTTGAAGTTAAGGAATGGTTGAGGAACCATACAAATTTTCGCAAGTATGGTACTCGAAACCAATAACTACAAAGGCCTAGGGGAAAAATACACATACCTTTGTAATCGGGCGAGTTTCTACTTTCAGATGCAATAGGAAATTCTCGAGCTCGTCAATCCGTTCGAGAGATATGGGAGTTTGAAGTTAAGGAATGGTTGAGAAACCATCAAAATTTTCGCAAGTCTGATTTTCGAAACCAATACCTGGAATGGCCAAGGGGAAAATTACATACGCCATTGTAATCGGGCGAGTTTCCACTTTCAGATGCAACAGGAATTTCTCGAGTTCGTCATTCCGTTCGCGAGATATGGGTGTTTGAAGGTAAGGAATGGTTGAGAAACCATCAAAATTTTCGCTGGTCTGATACCCGAAACCAATAACTGGAAAGGCCTAGGGGAAAAGTACGCACACCATTGTAATCGGGCGAGTTTCCACTTTCAGATGCAACAGGAATTTCTCGAGTTCGTCATTCCGTTCGCGAGATATGGGTGTTTGAAGTTAAGGAATGCTTGAGAAACCAACAAAATTTTCGCAAGTCTGGTACTCGAAACCAATAACTACAAAGGCCTAGGGGAAAAATACACGTACCTTTGTAATCGGGCCAGTATCTACCTTCAGATGCAACAGGAATTTCTCCCGTTCGTCAATCCGTTCGCGAGATATGGGAGTTTGAAGTTAAGGAATGCTTGAGAAACCATCAAAGTTTTCGCAAGTCTGGTACTCGAAAGCAATAACCACTATGGCCTAGGGCAAAAATGCACATACCGTTGTAATCGGGCGAGTTTCTGCTTTCAGATGCAGCAGGAATTTCTCGAGTTCGTCATTCCGTTCGCGAGATATGGGTGTTTGAAGTTAAGGAATGGTTGAGAAACCATCAAAATTTTCGCAAGTCTGATACTCGAAACCAATAACTACAATGGCCTATGGGAAAAATACACACAGCGTTGTAATCGGGAGTGTTTCTACTTTCAGATGCATCAGAAATTTTTCGGGTTCGTCAATCCGTTCGCGAGATATGGGAGTTTGAAGTTAAGGAATGGTTGAGGAACCATCAAAATTCTCGCAAGTCTGACACTCGAAACAAATAACTACTATGGCCTAGGGCAAAAATACACATACCGTTGTAATCGGGCGAGTTTCTGCTTTCAGACGCAACAGGAATATCTCGAGTTCGTCAATCCGTTCGCGAGATATGGGAGTTTGACGTTAAGGAATGCTTGAGAAACCATCAAAATTTTCGCAAGTCTGATACTCGAAACCAATAACTGGAATGGCCAAGGGGAAAAGTACACACGCCATTGTAATCGGGCGAGTTTCCACTTTCAGATTCAACAGGAATTACTCGCGTTCGACAATCCGTTCGCGAGATATGCGAGCTTGAAATTAAGGAATGGTTGAGAAACCATCAAAATTTTCGCAAGTCTGATACTCGAAACGAATAACTGGAATGGCCTAGGGGAAAAGTACACACACCACTGTAATCGGGCGAGTTTCCACTTTCAGATGCAGCAGGAATTTCTCGAGTTCGTCATTCCGTTCGCGAGATATGGGTGTTTGAAGTTAAGGAAAGGTTGAGAAACCATCAAAATTTTCGCAAGTCTGATACTCGAAACCAATAACTACAATGGCCTAGGGGAAGAATACACATACCGTTGTAATCGGGAGAGTTTCTACTTTCAGATGCAGCAGAAATTTTTCGGATTCGTCAATCCGTTCGCGAGATGTGGGAGTTTGAAGTTAAGGAATGGTTGAGAAACCAACAAAATTTTCGCAAGTCTGATACTCGAAACCAATAACTACTATGGTCTAGAGCAAAAATACACATACCCTTGTAATCGGGCGAGTTTCTGGTTTCAGATGCAACAGGATTTTCTCTAGTTTGTCAATCCGTTCGCGAGATATGGGAGTTTGAAGTTAAGGAACGGTTGAGAAACCATAAAAATTTTCGCATGTCTTATACTCGAAACCAATAACTACTATGGCCTAGGGCAAAAATTGCACATACCGTTGTAATCGGGCGAGTTTCTGCTTTCAGATGCAGCAGGAATTTCTCGAGTTCGTCAATCCGTTTGCGAGATATGGGAGTTTGAAGTTAAGGAAAGTTGAGAAACCATCACAATTTTCGCAAGTCTGATACTCGAAACCAGTAACTACTATGGCCTAGGGCAAAAATACACATACCGTTGTAATCGGGCGTGCTATTCCTGTCAGATGCAACAGGAATTTCTCGAGTTCGTCAATCCGTTCGCGTGATATGGGAGTTTGAAGTTAAGGAATGCTTGAGAAACCATCAAAATTTTCGCAAGTCTGATACTCGAAACCAATAACTGGAATGGCCAAGGGGAAAAGTACACACGCCATTGTAATCGGGCGAGTTTCCACTTTCAGATGCAACAGGAATTTCTCGAGTTCGTCATTCCGTTCGCGAGATATGGGTGTTTGAAGTTAAGGAATGGTTGAGAAACCATCAAAATTTTCGCTGGTCTGATACTCGAAACCAATACCTGGAATGGCCAAGGGGAAAATTACATACGCCACTGTAATCGGGCGAGTTTCCACTTTCAGATGCAGCAGGAATTTCTCGAGTTCGTCATTCCGTTCGCGAGATATGGGTGTTTGAAGTTAAGGAATGGTTGAGAAACCATCAAAATTTTCGCAAGTCTGATACTCGAAACCAATAACTACAATGGCCTAGGGGAAGAATACACATACCGTTGTAATCGGGAGAGTTTCTACTTTCAGATGCAGCAGAAATTTTTCGGATTCGTCAATCCGTTCGCGAGATGTGGGAGTTTGAAGTTAAGGAATGGTTGAGAAACCATCAAAATTTTCGCAAGTCTGATACTCGAAACCAATAACTACAATGGCCTAGGGGAAAAATACAGATACCGTTGTAATCGGGAGAGTTTCTACTTTCAGATGCAGCAGATATTTTTCGGATTCGTCAATCCGTTCGCAAGATATGGGAGTTTGAAGTTAAGGAATGGTTGAGAAACCATTAAAATTTTCGCAAGTCTGATACTCGAAACCAATAACTACAATGGCCTAGGGGAAAAATACACATACCGTTGTAATCGGGAGAGTTTCTACTTTCAGATGCAGCAGAAATTTTTCGGATTCGTCAATCCGTTCGCGAGATATGGGAGTTTGAAGTTAAGGAATGCTTGAGAAACCATCAAAATTTTCGCAAATCTGATACGCGAAACCAATAACTACAAAGGCCTAGGGGAAAAATACACATACCTTTGTAATCGGGCGAGTTTCCACTTTCAGATGCAACAGGAATTTCTCGAGTTCGCCAATCCGTTCGCGAGGTATGGGAGTTTGAAGTTAAGGAATGATTGAGAAACCATCCAAATTTTCGCCAGTCTGATACTCGAAACCAATAACTACAATGGCCTAGGGCAAAAATACACATACCGTTGTAATCGGGCGAGTTTCTGCTTTCAGATGCAACAGGAAATTCTCGAGTTCGTCAATCCGTTCGCGAGATATGGGAGTTTGAAGTTAAGGAATGGTTGAGAAACCATCAAAATTTTCGCAAGGCTGATACTCGAAACCAATACCTGGAATGGCCAAGGGGAAAATTACATACGCCACTGTAATCGGGCGAGTTTCCACTTTCAGATGCAGCAGGAATTTCTCGAGTTCGTCATTCCGTTCGCGAGATATGGGTGTTTGAAGTTAAGGAATGGTTGAGAAACCATCAAAATTTTCGCAAGTCTGATACTCGAAACCAATAACTACAATGGCCTAGGGGAAGAATACACATACCGTTGTAATCGGGAGAGTTTCTACTTTCAGATGCAGCAGAAATTTTTCGGATTCGTCAATCCGTTCGCGAGATGTGGGAGTTTGAAGTTAAGGAATGGTTGAGAAACCATCAAAATTTTCGCAAGTCTGATACTCGAAACCAATAACTACAATGGCCTAGGGGAAAAATACAGATACCGTTGTAATCGGGAGAGTTTCTACTTTCAGATGCAGCAGATATTTTTCGGATTCGTCAATCCGTTCGCAAGATATGGGAGTTTGAAGTTAAGGAATGGTTGAGAAACCATTAAAATTTTCGCAAGTCTGATACTCGAAACCAATAACTACAATGGCCTAGGGCAAAAATAAACATACCGTTGTAAACGGGCGAGTTTCTGCTTTCAGACGCGACAGGAATTTCTCGAGATCGTCAATGCGTTCGCGAGATATGGGAGTGTGAAGTTAAGGAATGGTTGAAAAATCATCAAAATTTTCGCAAGTGTGATACTCGCAACCAATAACTGGAATGGCCTACGGGAAAAGTACACATACCATTATAATCGGGCGAGTTTCTACTTTCAGATGCAATAGGAAATTCTCTAGTTCGTCAATCCGTTCGAGAGATATGGGAGTTTGAAGTTAAGCAATGGTTGAGAAACCATCAAAATTTTCGCAAGTCTGATACTCGAAACCAATAACGGGAATGGCCTAGGGGAAAAGTACACACACCATTGTAATCGGGCGAGTTTCTACTTTCAGATGCAACAGGAATTTCTCGAGTTCGCCAATCCGTTCGCGAGGTATGGGAGTTTGAATTTAAGGAATGGTTGAGAAACCATCAAAATTTTCGTTGCTCTGATACTCGAAACCAATAACTGGAATGGCCTATGGGAAAAGTACACACACCATTGTAATTGGGCGAGTTTCTACTTTCAGATGCAACAGGAATTTGTCGAGTTCGCCAATCCGTTCGCGAGGTATCGGAGTTTGAAGTCAAGGAATGGTTGAGAAACCATCAAAATTTTCGCAAGGCTGATACTCGAAACCAATACCTGGAATGGCCAAGGGGAAAATTACATACGCCATTGAAATCGGGCGAGTTTTCACTTCCAGATGCAACAGGAATTTCTCGAGTTCGTCATTCCGTTCGCGAGATATGGGTGTTTGAAGTTGAGGAATGGTTGAGAAACCATCAAAATTTTCGCTGGTCTGATACTCGAAACCAATAACTGGAATGGCCTAGGGGAAAAGTACAAACACCATTGTAATGGGGCGAGTTTCTACTTTCAGATGCAACAGGAATTTGTCGAGTTCGCCAATCCGTTCGCGAGGTATCGGAGTTTGAAGTTAAGGAATGGTTGAGAAACCATCAAAATTTTCGCAAGTCTGATACTATAAACCAATAACTACTATGGCCTAGGGCAAAAATAAACATACCGTTGTAAACGGGCGAGTTTCTGCTTTCAGACGCGACAGGAATTTCTCGAGTTCGTCAATGCGTTCGCGAGATATGGGAGTGTGAAGTTAAGGAATGGTTGAAAAATCATCAAAATTTTCGCAAGTGTGATACTCGAAACCAATAACTGGAATGGCCTACGGGAAAAGTACACATACCATTATAATCGGGCGAGTTTCTACTTTCAGATGCAATAGGAAATTCTCTAGTTCGTCAATCCGTTCGAGAGATATGGGAGTTTGAAGTTAAGCAATGGTTGAGAAACCATCAAAATTTTCGCAAGTCTGATACTCGAAACCAATAACTACAATGGCCTAGGGGAAGAATACACATACCGTTGTAATCGGGAGAGTTTCTACTTTCAGATGCAGCAGAAATTCTTCGGATTCGTCAATCCGTTCGCGAGATATGGGAGTTTGAAGTGAAGGAATGGTTGAGAAACCATCAAAATTTTCGCAAGTCTGATACTCGAAACCAATAACTACAATGGCCTAGGGGAAGAATACACATACCGTTGTAATCGGGAGAGTTTCTACTTTCAGATGCAGCAGAAATTTTTCGGATTCGTCAATCCGTTCGCGAGATATGGGAGTTTGAAGTTAAGGAATGCTTGAGAAACCATCAAAATTTTCGCAAATCTGATACGCGAAACCAATAACTACAAAGGCCTAGGGAAAAAATACACATACCTTTGTAATCGGGCGAGTTTCTACTTTCAGATGCAACAGGAATTTCTCGAGTTCGTCATTCCGTTCGCGAGATATGGGAGTTTGAAGTTAAGGAATGGTTGAGAAACCATCAAAATTTTCGCTGGTCTGATACTCGAAACCAATACCTGGAATGGCCAAGGGGAAAATTACATACGCCATTGTAATCGGGCGAGTTTCCACTTTCAGATGCAACAGGAATTTGTCGACTTCGCCAATCCGTTCGCGAGGTATCGGAGTTTGAAGTCAAGGAATGGTTGAGAAACCATCAAAATTTTCGCAAGTCTGATACTCGAAACCAATAACTGGATTGGCAAAGGGGAAAAGTACACACGCCATTGTAATCGGGCGAGTTTCCACTTTCAGATGCAACAGGAATTTCTCGAGTTCGTCATTCCGTTCGCGAGATATGGGTGTCTGAAGTTAAGGAATGGTTGAGAAACCATCAAAATTTTCGCTGGTCTGATACTCGAAACCAATACCTGGAATGGCCAAGGGGAAAATTACATACGCCATTGTAATCGGGCGAGTTTCCACTTTCAGATGCAACAGGAATTTCTCGAGTTCGTCATTCCGTTCGCGAGATATGGGTGTTTGAAGTTAAGGAATGGTTGAGAAACCATCAAAATTTTCGTTGCTCTGATACTCGAAACCAATAACTGGAATGGCCTATGGGAAAAGTACACACACCATTGTAATTGGGCGAGTTTCTACTTTCAGATGCAACAGGAATTTGTCGAGTTCGCCAATCCGTTCGCGAGGTATCGGAGTTTGAAGTCAAGGAATGGTTGAGAAACCATCAAAATTTTCGCTGGTCTGATACTCGAAACCAATAACTGGAATGGCAAAGGGGAAAAGTACACACGCCATTGTAATCGGGCGAGTTTCCACTTTCAGATGCAACACTAATTTCTCGAGTTCGTCATTCCATTCGCGAGATATGGGTGTTTGAAGTTAAGGAATGGTTGAGTAACCATCGAAATTTTCGCTGGTCTGATACTCGAAACCAATACCTGGAATGGCCAAGGGGGAAATTACATACGCCATTGTAAACGGGCGAGTTTCTGCTTTCAGACGCGACAGGAATTTCTCGAGTTCGTCAATGCGTTCGCGAGATATGGGAGTGTGAAGTTAAGGAATGGTTGAAAAACCATCAAAATTTTCGCAAGTGTGATACTCGAAACCAATAACTGGAATGGCCTACGGGAAAAGTACACATACCATTATAATCGGGCGAGTTTCTACTTTCAGATGCAATAGGAAATTCTCTAGTTCGTCAATCCGTTCGAGAGATATGGGAGTTTGAAGTTAAGCAATGATAGAGAAACCATCAAAATTTTCGCAAGTCTGATACTCGAAACCAATAACGGGAATGGCCTAGGGGAAAAGCACACACCATTGTAATCGGGCGAGTTTCTACTTTCAGATGCAACAGGAATTCCTCGAGTTCGCCAATCCGTTCGCGAGGTATGGGAGTTTGAAGTTAAGGAATGGTTGAGAAACCATCAAAATTTTCGCCAGTCTGATACTCGAAACAAATAACTACTATAGCCTAGGGCAAAAATACACATAGCGTTGTAATCGGGAGTGTCTCTACTTTCAGATGCATCAGAAATTTTTCGGATTCGTCAATCCGTTCGCGAGATATGGGAGTTTGAAGTTAAGGAATGGTTGAGAAACCATCAAAATTCTCGCAAGTCTGATACTCGAAACAAATAACTACTATGGCCTAGGGCAAAAATACACATACCGTTGTAATCGGGCGAGTTTCTGCTTTCAGATGCAATAGGAAATTCTCATGTTCGTCAATCCGTTCGCGAGATATGGGAGTTTGAAGTTAAGGAATGGTTGAGAAACCATCAAAATTTTCGCAAGTCTGATACTCGAAACCAATAACTACAATGGCCTAGGGGAAGAATACACATACCGTTGTAATCGGGAGAGTTTCTACTTTCAGATGCAGCAGAAATTTTTCGGATTCGTCAATCCGTTCGCGAGATATGGGAGTTTGAAGTTAAGGAATGCTTGAGAAACCATCAAAATTTTCGCAAATCTGATACGCGAAACCAATAACTACAAAGGCCTAGGGAAAAAAATACACATACCTTTGTAATCGGGCGAGTTTCTACTTTCAGATGCAACAGGAATTCCTCGAGTTCGTCATTCCGTTCGCGAGATATGGGAGTTTGAAGTTAAGGAATGGTTGAGAAACCATCAAAATTTTCGCTGGTCTGATACTCGAAACCAATAACTACAATGGCCTAGGGGAAAAGTACACACACCATTGTATTGGGGCGAGTTTCTGCTGTCTGATGCAACAGGAATTTCGCGAGCTCGTCAATCCGATCGCGAGATATGGGAGTTTGAAATTAAGAGATGGTTGAGAACCATCAAAATTTTCGCAATTCTGATGCTAGAAACCAGTAACTGGAATGGCCTCGGGGAAAAGTAGACACACCATTGTAATCGGGCGAGTTTCTACTTTCAGATGCAACTGGAATTTCTCGATTTCCTCAGTCCGTTCGCGAGATATAGGAAATTGAAGTGAAGGAATGGTTGAGAAACCATCATAGTTTCGCAAGTCTCATACTCGAAACCAATAACTACAATGGCCTAGGGGAAAAATACATATACCGTTGTAATCGGGAGTGTTTCTACTTTCAGATGCAACAGAAATTTTTCGGATTCGTCAATCCGTCCGCGAAGTATCGGAGTTTGGAATTAAGAGACGGTACAGGAACCATCAAAATTTTCGCAAGTCTGATACTCGAAACCAATAACTGGAATGGCCTAGGGGAAAAGTACACACACCATTGTAATCGGTCGAGTTTCTACTTTCAGATGCAACAGGAATTTCTCGAGTTCGTCTATCCGTTCGCGAGATATGGGAGTTCGAAGTTAAGGAATGGTTGAGAAACCATCAAAATTTTCTCAAGTCTGATACGCGAAACCAATAACTACAATAGCCTAGGGGAAAAACACACATACCGTTGTAATCGGGAGAGTTTCTACATTCAGATGCAACAGGAATTTCTCGATTTCCTCAGTCCGTTCGCGAGATATAGGAGTTTGAAGTGAAGGCATGGTTGAGAAACCATCATAGTTTCGCAAGTCTGATTCTCGAAACCAATAACTACAATGGCCTAGGGGAAAAATACATATACCATTGTAATCGGGCGAGTTTCTGCTTTCAGATGCAATAGGAAATTCTCATGTTCGTCAATCCGTTCGCGAGATATGGGAGTTTGAAGTTAAGGAATGGTTGAGAAACCATCAAAATTTTCGCAAGTCTGATACTCGAAACCAATAACTGGAATGGCCTAGAGGAAAAGTACACACACCATTGTAATCGGGCGAGCTTCTAGTTTCAGGTGCAACAGGAATTTCTCGATTTCCTCAGTCCGTTCGCGAGATATAGGAGTTTCAAGTGAAGGCATGGTTGAGAAACCATCATAGTTTCGCAAGTCTGATACTCGAAACCAATAACTACAATGGCCTAGGGGAAAAATACATATACCATTGTAATCGGGAGTGTTTCTACTTTCAGATGCAACAGGCATTTCTCGAGCTCGTCATTCCGTTCGCGAGATATGGGAGTTTGAAGTTAACGAATGGTTGAGAATCCATAAAAATTTTCGCAAGTCTGATACTCGAAACCAATAACTACTATGGCCTAGGGCAAAATACACATACCGTTGTAATCGGGAGTGTTTCTACTTTCAGATGCAACAGGAATTTCTCGAGTTCGTCAATCCGTTCGTGAGATATTGGAGTTTGAAGTTAAGGAACGCTTGAGCAACCATCAAAATTTTCGCAAGTCTGATACTCGAAACCAATAACTACTATTGCCTAGGGGAAAAGTACGCACACCATTGTAATCGGGCGAGTTTCTACTTTCAGATGCAACAGGAATATCTCGAGTTCGCCAATACGTTCGCGAGATATGGGAGCTTGAACTTAAGGAATGGTTGAGAAACCAACAAAATTTTCGCATGTCTGATACTCGAAACGAATAACTACCATTGTCTAGGGCAAAAATACACATACCGTTCTAATCGGGCGAGCTTTTGCTCTCATATGCAACAGGAATTTCTCGAGGTGGTCAATCCGTTCGTGAGATATGGAAGTTTGAAGTTAAGGAATGGTTGAGAAACCATCAAAATTTTCGCAAGTCTGATACACGAAACCAGTCACTGGAATGGCCTAGGGGAAAAGTACACACGCCATTGTAATCGGGCGAGTTTCCACTTTCAGATGCAACAGGAATTTCTCGAGTTCGTCATTCCGTTCGCGAGATATGGGTGTCTGAAGTTAAGGAATGGTTGAGAAACCATCAAAATTTTCGCTGGTCTGATACTCGAAACCAATACCTGGAATGGCCAAGGGGAAAATTACATACGCCATTGTAATCGGGCGAGTTTCCACTTTCAGATGCAACAGGAATTTCTCGAGTTCGTCATTCCGTTCGCGAGATATGGGTGTTTGAAGTTAAGGAATGGTTGAGAAACCATCAAAATTTTCCTTGCTCTGATACTCGAAACCAATAACTGGAATGGCAAAGGGGAAAAGTACACACGCCATTGTAATCGGGCGAGTTTCCACTTTCAGATGCAACAGTAATTTCTCGAGTTCGTCATTCCATTCGCGAGATATGGGTGTTTGAAGTTAAGGAATGGTTGAGTAACCATCAAAATTTTCGCTGGTCTGATACTCGAATCCAATGCCTGGAATGGCCAAGGGGAAAATTACATACGCCATTGTAAACGGGCGAGTTTCTGCTTTCAGACGCGACAGGAATTTCTCGAGTTCGTCAATGCGTTCGCGAGATATGGGAGTGTGAAGTTAAGGAATGGTTGAAAAACCATCAAAATTTTCGCAAGTGTGATACTCGAAACCAATAACTGGAATGGCCTACGGGAAAAGTACACATACCATTATAATCGGGCGAGTTTCTACTTTCAGATGCAATAGGAAATTCTCTAGTTCGTCAATCCGTTCGAGAGATATGGGATTTTGAAGTTAAGCAATGGTAGAGAAACCATCAAAATTTTCGCAAGTCTGATACTCGAAACCAATAACGGGAATGGCCTAGGGGAAAAGTACACACACCATTGTAATCGGGTGAGTTTCTACTTTCAGATGCAACAGGAATTTCTCGAGTTCGCCAATCCGTTCGCGAGGTATGGGAGTTTGAAGTTAAGGAATGGTTGAGAAACCATCAAAATTTTCGCCAGTCTGATACTCGAAACAAGTAACTACTATAGCCTAGGGCAAAAATACACATAGCGTTGTAATCGGGAGTGTCTCTACTTTCAGATGCATCAGAAATTTTTCGGATTCGTCAATCCGTTCGCGAGATATGGGAGTTTGAAGTTAAGGAATGCTTGAGAAACCATCAAAATTCTCGCAAGTCTGATACTCGAAACAAATAACTACTATGGCCTAGGGCAAAAATACACATACCGTTGTAATCGGGCGAGTTTCTGCTTTCAGATGCAATAGGAAATTCTCATGTTCGTCAATCCGTTCGCGAGATATGGGAGTTTGAAGTTAAGGAATGGTTGAGAAACCATCAAAATTTTCGCAAGTCTGATACTCGAAACCAATAACTACAATGGCCTAGGGGAAGAATACACATACCGTTGTAATCGGGAGAGTTTCTACTTTCAGATGCAGCAGAAATTTTTCGGATTCGTCAATCCGTTCGCGAGATATGGGAGTTTGAAGTGAAGGAATGGTTAAGAAACCATCAAAATTTTCGCAAGTCTGATACTCGAAACCAATAACTACAATGGCCTAAGGGAAAAATACACATACCGTTGTAATCGGGAGAGTTTCTACTTTCAGATGCAGCAGATACTTTTCGGATTCGTCAATCCGTTCGCGAGATATGGGAGTTTGAAGTTAAGGAATGGTTGAGAAACCATCAAAATTTTCGCAAGTCTGATACTCGAAACCAATAACTACAATGGCCTAGGGGAAAGGTACACACACCATTGTATTGGGGCGAGTTTCTGCTGTCTGATGCAACAGGAATTTCGCGAGCTCGTCAATCCGATCGCGAGATATGGGAGTTTGAAATTAAGAGATGGTTGAGAACCATCAAAATTTTCGCAATTCTGATGCTGGAAACCAGTAACTGGAATGGCCTCGGGGAAAAGTAGACACACCATTGTAATCGGGCGAGTTTCTAGTTTCAGATGCAACTGGAATTTCTCGATTTCCTCAGTCCGTTCGCGAGATATAGGAAATTGAAGTGAAGGAATGGTTGAGAAACCATCATAGTTTCGCAAGTCTCATACTCGAAACCAATAACTACAATGGCCTAGGCGAAAAATACATATACCGTTGTAATCGGGAGTGTTTCTACTTTCAGATGCAACAGAAATTTTTCGGATTCGTCAATCCGTCCGCGAAGTATCGGAGTTTGGAATTAAGAGATGGTACAGGAACCATCAAAATTTTCGCAAGTCTGATACTCGAAACCAATAACTGGAATGGCCTAGGGGAAAAGTACACACACAATTGTAATCGGTCGAGTTTCTACTTTCAGATGCAACAGGAATTTCTCGAGTTCGTCTATCCGTTCGCGAGATATGGGAGTTCGAAGTTAAGGAATGGTTGAGAAACCATTAAAATTTTCTCAAGTCTGATACGCGAAACCAATAACTACAATAGCCTAGGGGAAAAACACACATACCGTTGTAATCGGGAGAGTTTCTACTTTCAGATGCAACAGGAATTTCTCGATTTCCTCAGTCCGTTCGCGAGATATAGGAGTTTGAAGTGAAGGAATGGTTGAGAAACCATCATGGTTTCGCAAGTCTGATCCTCGAAACCAATAACTACAATGGCCTAGGGGAAAAATGCACATACCGTTGTAATCGGGAGAGCTTCTACTTTCAGACGCAAGAGATATTTGTCGGATTCGTCAATCCGTTCGCGAAATATCGGAGTTTGGAATTAAGAGATGGTACAGGAACCATCAAAATTTTCGCAAGTCTGATACTCGAAACCAATAACTGGAATGGCCTAGGGGAAAAGTACACACACCATTGTAATCGGTCGAGTTTCTACTTTCAGATGCAACAGGAATTTCTCGAGTTCGTCTATCCGTTCGCGAGATATGGGAGTTCGAAGTTAAGGAATGGTTGAGAAACCATCAAAATTTTCTCAAGTCTGATACGCGAAACCAATAACTACAATAGCCTAGGGGAAAAACACACATACCGTTGTAATCGGGAGAGTTTCTACTTTCAGATGCAACAGGAATTTCTCGATTTCCTCAGTCCGTTCGCGAGATATAGGAGTTTGAAGTGAAGGAATGGTTGAGAAACCATCATGGTTTCGCAAGTCTGATCCTCGAAACCAATAACTACAATGGCCTAGGGGAAAAATGCACATACCGTTGTAATCGGGAGAGCTTCTACTTTCAGACGCAAGAGAAATTTGTCGGATTCGTCAATCCGTTCGCGAAATATCGGAGTTTGGAGTTAAGAGATGGTTGAGCAACCATCAAAATTTTGGCTGGTCAGATACTCGAAATCAATAACTACAATGGCCTAGGGGAAAAGTACACACACCATTGTAATCGGGCGAGTTTCTACTTTCAGATGCAACAGAAATTTTTCGGATTCGTCAATCTGTTCGCGAGATATGGGAGTTTGAAGTTAAGGAATGGTTGAGGAACCATTAAAATTTTCGCAATTCTGAAGCTAGAAGCGAATAACAGGAATGGCCGAGGGGAGAAGTACACATACCGTTGTAATCGGGCGAGTTTCTACTTTCAGATGCAACAGGAATATCTCGAGTTCGCCAATACGTTCGCGAGATATGGGAGCTTGAACTTAAGGAATGGTTGAGAAACCAACAAAATTTTCGCATGTCTGATACTCGAAACGAATAACTACCATTGTCTAGGGCAAAAATACACATACCGTTCTAATCGGGCGAGCTTTTGCTCTCATATGCAACAGGAATTTCTCGAGGTGGTCAATCCGTTCGTGAGATATGGAAGTTTGAAGTTAAGGAATGGTTGAGAAACCATCAAAATTTTCGCAAGTCTGATACACGAAACCAGTCACTGGAATGGCCTAGGGGAAAAGTACACACCCCATTGTAATCGGGCGAGTTTCCACTTTCAGATGCAACAGGAATTTCTCGAGTTCGTCATTCCGTTCGCGAGATATGGGTGTCTGAAGTTAAGGAATGGTTGAGAAACCATCAAAATTTTCGCAAGTCTGATACTCGAAACCAATAACTACTATGGCCTAGGGCAAAATACACATACCGTTGTAATCGGGCGAGTTTCTGCTTTCAGATGCGTCAGGAATTTCTCAAGTTCGTCAATCCGTTCGCGAGATATGGGTGTTTGAAGTTAAGGAATGGTTGAGAAACCATCAAAATTTTCGCAAGTCTGATACTCGAGACCAATAACTACTATGGCCTAGGGCAAAAATACACATACCGCTGTAGTCCGGCGGGTTTCTGCTTTCAGATGCGTCAGGAATTTCTCAAGTTCGTCAATCCGTTCGCGAGATATGTGGGTTTGAAGAAAAGGAATGGTTGAGAAACCATCAAAATTTTCGCAAGTCTGATACTCGAGACCAATAACTACTATTTCCTAGAGCAAAAATACACATACCGTTGTAATCGGGCGAGTTTGTGCTTTCATATAGTATAAAACAGGAATTTCTCGAGTTTGTCAATCCGTTCGCGAGATATGGAAGTTTGAAGTTACGGAATGTTTGAGACAACCATCAAAATTTTCGCTGGTCTGATACTCGAAACCTATAACTGGAATGGCCTAGGGTTAAAGTCCAGACACCATTGTGTTCGGGCGAGCTTCTATTTTCAGATGCAACAGGAATTTCTCGAGTTCGTCAATCCGTTCGCGAGATATGGGAGTTTGAAGTTAAGGAATGGTTGAGAAACCATCAAAATGTTCGCAAGTCTGATACACGAAACCAGTAACTGGAATGGCCTAGGGGAAAAGTACACACACCATTGTAATCGGGCGAGTTTCTACTTTCAGATGCAACAGGAATATCTCGAGTTCGCCAATACGTTCGCGAGATATGGGAGTTTGAAGTTAAGGAATGGTTGAGAAACCATCATAATTTTCGCAAGTCTGATACTCGAAACCAATAACTACTATTGCCTAAGGCAAAAATACACTTGCCGTTGTAATCGGGCGACTTTCTGCTTTCAGATGCAACAGGATTTTCTCGAGTTCGTCAATCAGTTCGCGAGATATGGGAGTTTGAAGTTAAGGAATGGTTGAGAAACCATGAAAATTTTCGCATGTCTGATACTCGAAACCAATAACTGGAATGGCTTAGGGGAGAAGTACACATACCATTGTAATCGGGAAAGTTTCTACTTTCAGATGCAACAGGAATATCTCGAATTCGTCTATCCGTTCGCGAGATATGGGAGTTTGAAGTTGAGGAATATTTGAGAAACCATCAAAATTTCCGCAAGTCTGATACCCGAAACCAATAACCACAATGGCCTAGGGAAAAAATATACATACCGTTCTAATCGGGCGAGTTTCTGCTTTCAGATGCGTCAGGAATTTCTCAAGTTCGTCAATCCGTTCGCGAGATATGGGAGTTTGAAGTTAAGGAATTGTTGAGAAACCATGAAAATTTTCACTGGTCTGATACTCGAAACCAATAACTGGAATGGCCTAGGGGAAAAGTACACACACCATTGTATTCGGGCGAGTTTCTGCTTTCAGATGCAACTGGAATTTCTCGAGTTCGTCAATCCGCTCGCGAGATATGGGAGTTTGAAGCTAAGGAATGGTTGAGAAACCATCAAAATTTTCGGAAGTCTGGTACACGAAACCAGTAACTGGAATGGCCTAGGGGAAAAGTACACACACCATTGTAATCGGGCGAGTTTCTACTTTCAGATGCAACAGGAATATCTCGAGTTCGTCAATCCGTTCGCGAGATATGGGAGTTTGAAGTTAAGGAATGGTTGAGAAACCATCAAAATTTTCGCAAGTCTGATACTCGAAACCAATAACTACAATGGCCTAGGGGAAAAATACATATACCATTGTAATCGGGAGTGTTTCTACTTTCAGATGCAACAGGCATTTCTCGAGCTCGTCATTCCGTTCGCGAGATATGGGAGTTTGAAGTTAACGAATGGTTGAGAATCCATAAAAATTTTCGCAAGTCTGATACTCGAAACCAATAACTACTATGGCCTAGGGCAAAATACACATACCGTTGTAATCGGGAGTGTTTCTACTTTCAGATGCAACAGGAATTTCTCGAGTTCGTCAATCCGTTCGTGAGATATGGGAGTTTGAAGTTAAGGAACGCTTGAGCAACCATCAAAATTTTCGCAAGTCTGATACTCGAAACCAATAACTACTATTGCCTAGGGGAAAAGTACGCACACCATTGTAATCGGGCGAGTTTCTACTTTCAGATGCAACAGGAATATCTCGAGTTCGCCAATACGTTCGCGAGATATGGGAGCTTGAACTTAAGGAATGGTTGAGAAACCAACAAAATTTTCGCATGTCTGATACTCGAAACGAATAACTACCATTGTCTAGGGCAAAAATACACATACCGTTCTAATCGGGCGAGCTTTTGCTCTCATATGCAACAGGAATTTCTCGAGGTGGTCAATCCGTTCGTGAGATATGAAAGTTTGAAGTTAAGGAATGGTTGAGAAACCATCAAAATTTTCGCAAGTCTGATACACGAAACCAGTCACTGGAATGACCTAGGGGAAAAGTACACACCCCATTGTAATCGGGCGAGTTTCCACTTTCAGATGCAACAGGAATTTCTCGAGTTCGTCATTCCGTTCGCGAGATATGTGTGTCTGAAGTTAAGGAATGGTTGAGAAACCATCAAAATTTTCGGAAGTCTGATACTCGAAACCAATAACTACTATGGCCTAGGGCAAAATACACATACCGCTGTAGTCCGGCGGGTTTCTGCTTTCAGATGCGTCAGGAATTTCTCAAGTTCGTCAATCCGTTCGCGAGATATGTGGGTTTGAAGAAAAGGAATGGTTGAGAAACCATCAAAATTTTCGCAAGTCTGATACTCGAGACCAATAACTACTATTTCCTAGAGCAAAAATACACATACCGTTGTAATCGGGCGAGTTTGTGCTTTCATATAGTATAAAACAGGAATTTCTCGAGTTTGTCAATCCGTTCGCGAGATATGGAAGTTTGAAGTTAAGGAATGGTTGAGAAACCATCAAAATTTTCGCAAGTCTGATACTCGAAACCAATAACTACTATTGCCTAGGGGAGAAGTACGCACACCATTGTAATCGGGCGAGTTTCTACTTTCAGATGCAACAGGAGTTTTTCGAGTTCGTCATTCCGTTCGCGAGATATGGGAGTTTGAAGTTAAGGAATGGTTGAAAAACCATCAAAATTTTCACGGGTCCGATACTCGAAACCAATAACTGGAATGGCCTAGGGGAAAAGTACACACACCATTGTATTCGGGCGAGTCTCTGCTTTCAGATGCAACAGGAATTTCTCGAGTTCGTCAATCCGCTCGCGAGATATGGGAGTTTGAAGTTAAGGAATGGTTGAGAAACCATCAAAATTTTCGCAAGTCTGATACACGAAACCAGTCACTGGAATGGCCTAGGGGAAAAGTACACACACCATTGTAATCGGGCGAGTTTCTACTTTCAGATGCAAACAGGAATATCTCGAGTTCGTCAATCCGTTCGCGAGATATGGGAGTTTGAAGTTAAGGAATGGTTGAGAAACCATCAAAATTTTCGCAAGTCTGATACTCGAAACCAATAACTACTATTGCCTAGGGGAAAAGTACGCACACCATTGTAATCGGGCGAGTTTCTACTTTCAGATGCGACAGGAATATCTCGAGTTCGCCAATACGTTCGCGAGATATGGAAGTTTGAAGTTAAGGAATGGTTGAGAAACCATCAAAATTATCGCAAGTCTGATACTCGAAACCAATAACTGGAATGGCTTAGGGGAGAAGTACACATACCATTGTAATCGGGAAAGTTTCTACTTTCAGATGCAACAGGAATATCTCGAATTCGTCTATCCGTTCGCGAGATATGGGAGTTTGAAGTTGAGGAATATTTGAGAAACCATCAAAATTTCCGCAAGTCTGATACCCGAAACCAATAACCACAATGGCCTAGGGAAAAAATATACATACCGTTCTAATCGGGCGAGTTTCTGCTTTCAGATGCGTCAGGAATTTCTCAAGTTCGTCAATCCGTTCGCGAGATATGGGAGTTTGAAGTTAAGGAATTGTTGAGAAACCATGAAAATTTTCACTGGTCTGATACTCGAAACCAATAACTGGAATGGCCTAGGGGAAAAGTACACACACCATTGTATTCGGGCGAGTTTCTGCTTTCAGATGCAACTGGAATTTCTCGAGTTCGTCAATCCGCTCGCGAGATATGGGAGTTTGAAGTTAAGGAATGGTTGAGAAACCATCAAAATTTTCGGAAGTCTGGTACACGAACCAGTAACTGGAATGGCCTAGGGGAAAAGTACACACACCATTGTAATCGGGCGAGTTTCTACTTTCAGATGCAACAGGAATATCTCGAGTTCGTCAATCCGTTCGCGAGATATGGGAGTTTGAAGTTAAGGAATGGTTGAGAAACCATCAAAATTTTCGCAAGTCTGATACTCGAAACCAATAACTACTATTGCCTAGGGGAAAAGTACGCACACCATTGTAATCGGGCGAGTTTCTACTTTCAGATGCAACAGGAATATCTCGAGTTCGCCAATACGTTCGCGAGAAATGGGAGTTTGAAGTTAAGGAATGGTTGAGAAACCAACAAAATTTTCGCAAGTCTGATACTCGAAACCAATAACTAATATTGTCTAGGGGAAAAATACAAACACCATTGTAATCGGGCGAGTTTCTAGTTTCAGATGCAACAGGAATTTCTCGATTTCCTCAGTCCGTTCGCGAGATATAGGATTTTGAAGTGAAGGCATGGTTGGGAAACAATCAAAAATTTCGCAAGTCTGATACTCGAAACCAATAACTACAATGGCCTAGGGGAAAAATACATATACCGTTGTAATCGGGAGTGCTTCTACTTTCAGATGCAACAGAAATTTTTCGGATTCGTCAATCCGTCCGCGAAGTTTCGGAGTTTGGAATTAAGAGATGGTTGAGAAACCATCAAAATTTTCGCAATTATGAAGCTAGAAGCGAATAACAGGAATGGCCGAGGGGATAAGTACACATACCATTGTAATCGGGAGAGATTCTACTTTCAGATGCAACAGGAATATCTCGAATTCGTCAATCCGTTCGCGAGATATGGGAGTTTGAAGTTGAGGAATATTTGAGAAACCATCAAAATTTCCGCAAGTCTGATACCCGAAACCAATAACCACAATGGCCTAGGGAAAAAATATACATACCGTTCTAATCGGGCGAGTTTCTGCTTTCAGATGCGTCAGGAATTTCTCAAGTTCGTCAATCCGTTCGCGAGATATGGGAGTTTGAAGTTAAGGAATGTTTGAGAAACCATGAAAATTTTCACTGGTCTGATACTCGAAACCAATAACTGGAATGGCCTAGGGGAAGAGTACACACACCATTGTATTCGGGCGAGTTTCTGCTTTCAGATGCAACTGGAATTTCTCGAGTTCGTCAATCCGCTCGCGAGATATGGGAGTTTGAAATTAAGGAATGGTTGAGAAACCATCAAAATTTTCGCAAGTCTGATACACGAAAACAATATCTACCATTGCATAGGGCAAAAATACACATACCGTTCTAATCGGGCGAGTTTCTGCTCTCATATGCAACAGGAATTTCTCGAGTTTGTCAATCCGTTCGTGAGATGTTGGAGTTTGAAGTTAAGGAATGGTTGAGAAACCATCAAAATTTTCGCAAGTCTGATACTCGAGACCAATAACTACTATGGCCTAGGGCAAAAATACACATACCGCTGTAATCCGGCGGGTTTCTGCTTTCAGATGCAGCAGGAATTTCTCGAGTTCGTCAATCCGTTCGCGAGATATGGGAGTTTGAAGATAAGGAATGGTTGAGAAACTATCAAAATTTTCGGAAGTCTGGTACACGAAACCAGTAACTGGAATGGCCTAGGGGAAAAGTACACACACCATTGTAATCGGGCGAGTTTCTACTTTCAGATGCAACAGGAATATCTCGAGTTCGTCAATCCGTTCGCGAGATATGGGAGTTTGAAGTTAAGGAATGGTTGAGAAACCATCAAAATTTTCGCAAGTCTGATACTCGAAACCAATAACTACTATTGCCTAGGGGAAAAGTACGCACACCATTGTAATCGGGCGAGTTTCTACTTTCAGATGCAACAGGAATATCTCGAGTTCGCCAATACGTTCGCGAGATATGGGAGTTTGAAGTTAAGGAATGGTTGAGAAACCAACAAAATTTTCGCAAGTCTGATACTCGAAACCAATGACTACTATTGTCTAGGGGAAAAATACACATACCGATCTAATCGGGCGAGCTTCTGCTCTCATATGCAACAGGAATTTCTCGAGTTGGTCAATCCGTTCGTGAGATATGGGAGTTTGAAGTTAAGGAATGGTTGAGAAACCATCAAAATTTTCGCAAGTCTGATACTCGAAACCAATAACTGGAATGGCTTAGGGGAGAAGTACACACACCAATGTAATCGGGCGAGTTTCTACTTTCAGGTGCAACAGGAATTTCTCGAGTTCGTCATTCCGTTCGCGAAATATGGGAGTTTGAGGTTAAGGAATGGTTGCGAAACCATCAAAATTTTCGCAAGTCTGATACTCGAAACCAATAACTGGATTGGCCTAGGGGAAAAGTACACACACCACTGTAATCGGGCGAGTTTCTAGTTTCAGATGCAACAGGAATTTCACGATTTCCTCAGTCCGTTCGCGAGATATAGGAGTTTGAAGTGAAGTCATGGTTGGGAAACCATCATAGTTTCGCAAGTCTGATACTCGAAACCAAAAACTACAATGGCCTAGGGGAAAAATACATATACCGTTGTAATCGGGAGTGTTTCTACTTTCAGATGCAACAGAAATTTTTCGGATTCGTCAATCCGTCCGCGAAGTATCGGAGTTTGGAATTAAGAGATGGTTGAGAAACCATCAAAATTTTCGCAATTATGATGCTAGAAACGAGTAACTGGAATGGCCTAGGGTAAAGTACACATACCATTGTATTCGGGCGAGTTTCTACTTTCAGATGCAACAGGAATTTCTCGAGTTCGTCAATCCGTTCGCGAGATATGGGCTTTTGAAGTTAAGGAATGGTTGAGAAACAACCAAAAATTTCGCAAGTCTGATACTCGAAACCAATAACTACAATGGCCTAGGGGAAAAATACATATATCGTTGTAATCGGGAGTGTTTCTACTTTCAGATGCAACAGAAATTTTTCGGATTCGTCAATCCGTCCGCGAAGTATCGGAGTTTGGAATTAAGAGATGGTTCAGAAACCATCAAAATTTTCGCAATTATGATGCTAGAAACGAATAACTGGAATGGCCTAGGGGAAAAGTACACACACCATTGTAATCGGGCGAGTATCTAGTTTCAGATGCAACCGGAATTTCTCGATTTCCTCAGTCCGTTCGCGAGATATAGGAGTTTGCTGTGAAGGCATGGTTGGGAAACCATCATAGTTTCGCAAGTCTGATACTCGAAAGGAATAACTACATTGGCCTAGGGGAAAAATACAAATACCGTTGTAAACGGGCGAGTTTCTGCTTTCAGATTCAACAGGAATTTCTCGAGTTCGTCAATCCGTTCGCGAGATATGGGAGTTTGAAGTTAAGGAATGGTTGAGAAACCATCAAAATTTTCGCAATTCTGATGCTAGAAACGAATAACTGGAATGGCCTAGGGGAAAAGTACACACACCATTGTAATCGGTCGACTTTCTACTTTCAGATGCAACAGGAAATAATCGAGTTCGTCAATCCGTTCGCGAGATATGGGAGTTTGAAGTTAAGGAATGTTTGAGAAACCATCAAAATTTTCGCAAGTCTGATACTCGAAACCAATAACTACTATGATCTAGGGCAAGATACACATACCGTTGTAATCGGGCGAGTTTCTGCTTCCAGATGCAACAGGAATTTCTCGAGTTCGTCAATCCGTTCGCGAGATATGGGAGTTTGAAGTTAAGGAATGGTTGAGAAACCATCAAAATTTTCGCAATTCTGATGCTAGAAACGAATAACTGGAATGGCCTAGGGGAAAAGTACACACACCATTGTAATCGGTCGACTTTCTACTTTCAGATGCAACAGGAAATAATCGAGTTCGTCAATCCGTTCGCGAGATATGGGAGTTTGAAGTTAAGGAATGGTTGAGAAACTATCAAAATTTTTGCAAGTCTGATACTCGAAACCAATAACTACAATGGCCTAGGGGAAAAATGCACACACCGTTGTAATCGGGCGAGTATCTGCTTTCAGATGCAACAGGAATTTCTCGATATCGTCAATCCGTTCGCGAGATATGGGGGTTTGAAGTTA
Source organism: Ptiloglossa arizonensis (assembly GCF_051014685.1). Lineage (NCBI taxonomy): Eukaryota > Metazoa > Arthropoda > Insecta > Hymenoptera > Colletidae > Ptiloglossa > Ptiloglossa arizonensis. Next base: position 181,807 of record NW_027478536.1, on the reverse strand, counting down.
AGGAATGCTTGAGAAACCATCAAAATTTTCGCAAGTCTGATACTCGAAACCAATAACTACCAAGGCCTTTTTTTTTTTTTTTTTTTTTTTTAACGTGGGGGAAATCTTCGAAAGACCCCCCCGCCGCCTGGGGAGGGGCGGGGGGAGTGTGGGATTCCCCGCGCCCGGAAGGAAACCCATCGGGCGCGGGACCTACCCACTAAAACCCACCACGGTGGCCATCCTCGCACTATGCAGGGGGAGCACCTGGGACCGAAGACATCATAACATCAGGTGCTCCCCCGTGCAGGGCTCTCGCGCCCGTGTCCTCCCGTTCCAGGGAAGGGAGGGGGTACTTCACCCTCCCTTCCCTGTTTTCTCCTCGGCGCTCTGGCGCCCGACGTCGGAGCAGGGCCACACTGCTCCGACGTCCCACTCCCGGGGGCCGCCCGAGGGCGGCCGCGAGTCCCACACTCGCGACCGCCCACGGCCCCCATAGCCGCGCCGGAGGCACGGCTCTGGGACCGTGCCATCGGCGCAGCCGCACCCCGGCTCGTACGCTCCCGAGGGCGGCTCTGGCCTCTCCGCCCTCGAGAGCGTCGCCGTCCCTTATTCTTCCCCCCCCCCTCAGGCGACGGGCGGTGGCACGAGCCTCAAGGGCTACGCACCCCCGCCCGCCGCTCTCAGGGTGGCCTCCCCGGCCCTTCCGGAGGCCCACCCGCCCCCGGCCTCGGACGAGGCCTCGCTCGCGGTCTCCCCCTCTCGCGAATGCGGCTCGCGGCCTCCTTCTGCGAGATTACCTCCTCGCAGAAGGAGGCCACGGCCCGCCACTTCGTCTCGCTGCCGAGCATGGCCCGTACCACGCCCGGCAGCGATAGATCCGCCCCAATCACGGCCGTGAGGACACGGCGCTCCACCCCCCAGGCCGGACACACCTCGAGGGTGTGTTGCGCCGTGTCCTCGTCCGCTGGACAGTGCCAGCAGCGCGCCGCCTCTTCCCCACCGATCCGGCACAGGTACCGTCCGAAGCATCCGTGCCCGGACAGCACCTGCACCAACCGGTAGGTGAGTGAGCCGAAGCGCCTACCCAGCCACTCAAACAGGACCGGCCGGATAGCCCGGACAGTCCTCTGGCCGAACAACGGCTCGGCCAGCCGCTGCTGCCAAAGCTGCAGCATGGACTCCCGGGCCTGGCGCCTGAGGGCCTCCACCTCGCATCCCGCCAGGACCACCCCATCCTCGCGGGCGCGCACGCGGCCCTCGTAGAAAGCCGCATGCGCGCCCGCGATCAAGTCCGCCGGGGGTAGCCCTGACAGGACGCTCGCCGCCTCATACGAAACGGTCCGGTACCCCCGGGCGATCCGCAGTGCAAGCCGCCTTTGAACCCGGCGCAGCAATACCTTGCTGCGCCGGGAGGCGGCCAGGTCGCCCGCCTAAACGGGGGCCCCGTATAGGGCCACCGAGTGGACCATTCCCGCGTAGAGGCGGCGAACCCGGTCACTCGGGCCCCGCAGGTTGGGGAGGATACGGCCCAAAGCGCCAACTATCCTCTCCAACCGCGGGGCCAGGGCCCGGAAATGGCCCTCGAAGCGCCAGTGGCTGTCGAGGTGAAGTCCCAGATATTTCATCTGAGACCTCACCTCGACGTCTGTCTCATCCACCCGGATCAGGGGGGGAGGCGGCTCTCCCCGGGGTCTATACATCCCGAGTACCTCGGTTTTGTGGAGAGCCACCTCCAAACCGATCCCCCTGATCCGGGAGACGACGCGCCGGGCACCGTCCTCGGCGGCCCGAACAGCCCCCCTCCAGTCCCCCCCGACGGCCAACAACAAGGTGTCGTCCGCGTAACACGTCAGACTGACGCCGTCGGGGAGGTCTTCGGCCCGCAGGACGGTGTCGTACCCGAGGTTCCACAGCAGGGGTCCTAACACCGACCCCTGCGGAACCCCGGAGTACACCGCTCTCCTCTCCGTCCCGCACCGGCCCGGATACTCGATCCACCTGTCGCGGAGGTAGTCCTCGACGACTGCCCTAAGGTAGGCGGGGACTCGATGTTCCTCAAGCCCCCGCCTAATCGCCTCCCAGGGTAGGGTGTTAAACGCATTGGCGATGTCCAAGGACACCGCCAATGCCACCCCACCCCGGGAGACCGCCGAGGCCGAGAGGGACCGGACGCGTCGAATCGCGTCGATCGTCGACCGGCCCTCCCGGAACCCGAACTGGCACTCCGCCAGCCCGGGCCCATCCCGCGACAGGTGCCCGACGATGCGGGCCGCCACGACTCTTTCTAGGAGCTTGCCCACATCGTCGAGCAGGCAAATCGGCCGGTACGCGGACGGAGAGTCCGCGGGCCTACCCTCTTTCTGGAGGAGGACCATTCGGGCCACCTTCCATGCGGAGGGGAATCGCCCGGCCTCCAGGCAGCGGTCGAATAGCTCCCGGAGGCCGTCACCCAGGACGTCCGCGGCCAAGACCAAGACTCGGCCGGGCACTCCCGAAGGACCCGGGGCAGTATCCTTCGCCCCGAGTCTTCGGATGGCCGCGGCTAGCTCCCCAGCCGAGACCCCCAGCTCCGAGGACCAGGTGGTCGGGTCCGCAGAGGGACGTGGCCCGCTCTCCCCCACGATCGGGAAGAGCGTGTCGACCACGTCCCTCAAGAGCTGGGGGTCGAGACCCTCGGTGATCGGGGGCGCCCATGGCCGGAGTTTATTCAGAACTATCCGGTATGGGCGCCCCCATGGATCCCGCTCGAGGGTCTCGAGGAGCTCCATCCAGCTCTGGGCCTTGGCCCGTTTGATGGCGACCTGCAGAGCCCTCTTTCCCGCGCGATAGGACTCGTACAGTTCCGCCGCCCTAGCCCGCGCGCCGTCGTCGCCGTTCCGTCCGGCCCGACGACGCGCGCGGGTGTACTGACGTCGGGCCCGGACGCATGCTGTCCGCAGTTCCCCGATTTTGCCCGACCACCAGTACACCGCCCGACGAGGAGACCGCGGCCCGGCCCGGGGCATCGCCGCGTCGCAAATGCGCGCGACGGCGCTCCCGAGCCGAGCCACGGCCCCCTCCAGGTCGGGCAGCCTGGTCTCCCGTCGAGGCCAGGTTTCGGCTAGAGCGGCTGCCACCAGGACGTCCTTGTCAAGGCGCCGAAGCGCCCATCTGTGTGGTGGTGGTGGGGCGCTACCCGCTCCCGGGCGGAGGTGTCGGTGCGGGGCCGCGGCGGCCTCGGGGGAGGTCAAGACCACGCGGATATACCGGTGGTCCGATAATGTCTCCTCGCCCACCACCACGTCCCACCCGGACACCATACGCGCGGCGCCGGGGGATCCAAACGTCAAATCCACTATGGACCCTCCCCCGCGCCGCACGCACGTCAGCTCCGACCCTCGGTTAATCAACCGGAGGTCGAAGCCCGCCGCCCAGTCGCCCAGAGCCTCGCCCCTCCGATTGGTCCTGGGGGACCCCCATGCCACAGACCAGGCATTGAAGTCCCCCAGGACCAGCACCGGCCGGGGCGCAATCCTTGTGAGGCACGCCCCCACCCCGGCCAAGTACTGCTCGAAGGCAGCAAGGCCGCAGTTGGGCGAAACGTAGCACCCCACCACGGCGACTCCCCCCCACTGGACGGCGACGAATCCCTCCCCGTTCTCCAGTAAGGAGAACGGAGGGGACCCGTCACCGCCCTGCCACACAGCCGCCACCAAGCCGCCCGCATCCCCCATCCAATGCGGATGGTCGGGGACGCGGTACGGCTCGGCGGCGACTGCCAGACCACCCCCCCACTCCGCCAGCGTCTGACACATCAAGTCCTGCGCTGCACGGCAGTGGTTGAGGTTGGCCTGCAGGAGGAGGCGGGGAGCCATTATTTGATGGCCTCCTCACCGCCTCCTGGTGGCACCTCCGTGAGGACGGCGGCGGGGCCGATGTCCACCTCCATCGCGGACACCAACGCCGCCGCCGCCTCCGACCTCTTCCTTGCGGCCGTCGCGTCGGTCGCGGCCAGGTCCGCGGGCGCCGCGGCGCTCGCAGCTGGGGCCGCTCTCACCGGCGCCGGGAGCGGCCCCGGCGCCCCCCTCCTCTGCCCTCGTCGGGATGGGGGGGTACATTGCTTCCCCCCCATTCGGTGCGCGGCGGGTCTCCCCATGTCCGCACACAGCGGGCACTTGGGGGCCGCCGCGCAGTGGCTCGCGCGGTGGCCTTCGGCACCGCAGCGGTAACAAGTACCGCTGCGGTCCACCGCGGAGGTGCACCGCTGCCTGACATGGCCCGTCTCCAGACAGCGGTAGCACTGGAGTGGGCGTTGGGCGAGGACCTCGATCCTCGCCGACACCCACCCCACCACGATCCTCCCGACTGCTTCTAACTTCCGGGCAGCCGGAAGAGGGCACCGTGCCCACACCGCTCCCAGGCCGGTGGAGGACCGCCGGACCTCCCCGGTCCGGATGTCCCCCTCAGAGCAGCCACCGGCCTGGGCCAGCGCCCTGGCCACCTCCTCCCGGGTGACCGAGTCGTCCAGCCCACAAACGCGCAGCTCCGCGCTCTTTGTGGGCCGGGCGACCCTGACACCCCGGGGTGCCAAGGCCTCGCCCAGCTTTTCGGCCAGTCGGTCCGCCCTGGCTGCGTTGTCGGGGCCGCTCACGCGCAGCATGAGCGCCCCCGTCACCGCCCATCTCGGGCGGACCGACTCGATGGCGAGTGCGGCCAAGGATATCTTTTCCTTGGCCGCCGCCATCACCTCCCCGTAGGAGACGCCCCCCCCCCTCCGGGACGGTCAGCATGACTGCTGCCGTTGAAGGGGGGCGTCCCAGACGGGGCTTCGCCCTCCCCGCCTTTCCGTCCCTCTTCGGGGCAACCGGCGGGGGAGGCGGCGGCACCCGGGCCGCCCTCCTCGCCGTCCTTCCCGCCCTTCGGCCCAGGACCTCCGTCCACAAGGGACCGGATGGGGGCGGCGGCGGAGGCATTTGTGCCCCCGCCGTCGCCCCCACCACGGCACCCTTGCCCTTCGTCTTTGCCGCAGGGCCCGGTCCTCTGTCCCGCCGGCGCTCCGTCCTTGGGGCGAAGCGCCGCCCGTATTTCGCCGCGGATGACGGCCATCATGGCCGCCATCTTGGCGTCCATGAGGAGCTCGATGCTCCTCGTGGACGCCGCTGGTGTGGGGGGAGCTCCCGCTTTCCCTCCCCCACACGTGCATACGCCCGTCGGCCCCGGATGAGGGCGCCTCCTAAGGGCGTCCGATTCCCTCCGCAAGCACGCAAGCTCGTCCTGCAGCGCCTCCACACGCTGCCTTAGCTGGGCGTTCGTGCACTCCAAGGCAGCTGGTACACGGCGTCCCAGCTCCTGGAGAGCCCTTCGCGCCTCCGTCGCGGCCTGGCCAACCGACCTCGCGGATGCTGTAGTCAGCCCTCGCGAGGTGGTGGCCACCTTCTCAATAGACCTCAGGGACGAGGCAATACGGGCCGATACATGGGCCGTATCCTCGTCCCTGAGGTCCTCCTCCCCGTCGGTCACCGTGAGCAACGGTGGAGCAGCGGACGTGGACGGATCTTCCTCCGTCCTCCGCCCCTCCACCGTCCTGCGCCTCTTTACGCCCGCGGCGCTGGTCGCGGACGACAGGGACGAGACCGACGCCGTCTCGTCCCCCTCCTCGAACGGCGCCGGGTGGGGCACGAGTGCCCCCTCCGTCGCCACCCCTCGCGCCACACGCACCGTCACCCCTCCCCCTTCTTTTTTTTTTGAATTATTTTTATCCATTTTGGATCCCACGAGTAGGTCGGAACGTAAGTCGACCCGGGCAGAGCCGCCATACCCGGGCAGGCCTAAATACTCCGGGGGGTCGGCAGGTACCCCGGAGTTGTTGGCCGCTTGGGATTGGGGCCTCCCCCCCAACCACGCATCCCATCACCGCGCACCGTAGCTTAGGATTGGCGGGCAATTTATAGAGTTACCATCCTCGCGGCCCGGGCGGTAAAGCCAAGGCCCCCGTCCCTCCTGCCGTCACGTACCACTCTCAAAGCCAAAAGAGGAATTGGGAGTGGGTCGTTGCGACGACCAACAGGAGCCTTACGGTGTGGTTTGGCATCGGGCACCTCGGGTTTGCCAGTCCCGTACTGTAGCAACAAGCTACAGCCCCTGAGGGAGACTACCAAGGCCTAGGGGAAAAAATACACATACCTTTGTAATCGGGCGGGTTTCCACTCTCAGATGCAACAGGAATTTCTCGAGTTCGTCAATCCGTTCGCGAGATATGGGAGTTTGAAGTTAAGGAATGGTTGAGAAACCATCAACATTTTCGCAAGTCTGATACTCGAAACCAATAACTACAATGGCCTAGGAGGAAAATACACATACCTTTGTAATCGGGCGAGTTTCCACTTTCAGATGCAACAGGAATTTCTCGAGTTCGTCATTCCGTTCGCGAGATATGGCAGTTTGAAGTTAAGGAATGGTTGAGAAACCATCAAGATTTTCGCAATTCTGATGCTAGAAACGAATAACTGGAATGGCCTAGGGGAAAAGTACACACACCATTGTATTCGGGCAAGTTTCTACTTTCAGATGCAACAGGAATTTCTCGAGTTCGTCAATCCGTTCGCGAGATATGGGAGTTTGAATTTAAGGAATGGTTGAGGAACCATAAAAATTTTCGCAAGTCTGATACTCGAAACCAATAACTACTATTGTCTAGGGGAAAAATACACATACCGTTCTAATCGGGCGAGCTTCTGCTCTCATATGCAATAGGAATTTCTCGAGTTGGTCAATCCGTTCGTGAGATATGGGAGTTTGAAGTTAAGGAATGGTTGAGAAACCATCAAAAGTTTCGCAAGTCTGATACTCGAAACCAATAACTACTATTGCCTAGGGGAAAAGTACGCACACCATTGTAATCGGGCGAGTTTCTACTTTCAGATGCAACAGGAATTTCTCGAGTTCGTCAATCCGTTCGCGAGAAATGGGAGTTTGAAGTTAAGGAATGGTTGAGAAACTATCAAAATTTTCGCAAGTCTGATACTCGAAACCAATAACTACTATTGCCTAGGGGAAAAGTACGCACACCATTGTAATCGGGCGAGTTTCTACTTTCAGATGCAACAGGAATTTCTCGAGTTCGTCATTCCGTTCGCGAAATATGGGAGTTTGAGGTTAAGGAATGGTTGCGAAACCATCAAAATTTTCGCAAGTCTGATACTCGAAACCAATAACTGGAATGGCCTAGGGGAAAAGTACACACACCATTGTAATCGGGCGAGTTTCTAGTTTCAGATGCAACAGGAATTTCACGATTTCCTCAGTCCGTTCGCGAGATATAGGAGTTTGAAGTGAAGGCATGGTTGGGAAACCATCATAGTTTCGCAAGTCTGATACTCGAAACCAAAAACTACAATGGCCTAGGGGAAAAATACATATACCGTTGTAATCGGGAGTGTTTCTACTTTCAGATGCAACAGAAATTTTTCGGATTCGTCAATCCGTCCGCGAAGTATCGGAGTTTGGAATTAAGAGATGGTTGAGAAACCATCAAAATTTTCGCAATTATGATGCTAGAAACGAGTAACTGGAATGGCCTAGGTAAAGTACACATACCATTGTATTCGGGCGAGTTTCTACTTTCAGATGCAACAGGAATTTCTCCAGTTCGTCAATCCGTTCGCGAGATATGGGCTTTTGAAGTTAAGGAATGGTTGAGAAACAACCAAAAATTTCGCAAGTCTGATACTCGAAACCAATAACTACAATGGCCTAGGGGAATAATACATATATCGTTGTAATCGGGAGTGTTTCTACTTTCAGATGCAACAGAAATTTTTCGGATTCGTCAATCCGTCCGCGAAGTATCGGAGTTTGGAATTAAGAGATGGTTGAGAAACTATCAAAATTTTCGCAAGTCTGATACTCGAAACCAATAACTACAATGGCCTAGGGGAAAAATGCACACACCGTTGTAATCGGGCGAGTATCTGCTTTCAGATGCAACAGGAATTTCTCGATTTCGTCAATCCGTTCGCGAGATATGGGGGTTTGAAGTTAAGGAATGCTTGAGAAACCATCAAAATTTTCGCAAGTCTGATACTCGAAACCAATAACTACCAAGGCCTAGGGGAAAAATACACATACCTTTGTAATCGGGCGGGTTTCCACTCTCAGATGCAACAGGAATTTCTCGAGTTCGTCAATCCGTTCGCGAGATATGGGAGTTTGAAGTTAAGGAATGGTTGAGAAACCATCAAAATTTTCGCAAGTCTGATACACGAAACCAATAACTACAAAGGCCTAGGGGAAAAATGCACATACCTTTGTAATCGGGCGAGTTTCCACTTTCAGATGCAACAGGAATTTCTCGAGTTCGTCATTCCGTTCGCGAGATATGGGAGTTTGAAGTTAAGGAATGGTTGAGATACCATCAAGATTTTCGCAATTCTGATGCTAGAAACGAATAACTGGAATGGCCTAGGGGAAAAGTACACACACCATTGTATTCGGGCGAGTTTCTACTTTCAGATGCAACAGGAATTTCTCGAGTTCGTCAATCCGTTCGCGAGATATGGGAGTTTGAATTTAAGGAATGGTTGAGGAACCATAAAAATTTTCGCAAGTCTGATACTCGAAACCAATAACTACAATGGCCTAGGGGAAAATGCACATACCTTTGTAATCGGGCGAGTTTCTACTTTCAGATGCAACAGGAATTTCTCAAGTTCGTCAATCCGTTCACGAGATATGGGAGTTCGAAGTTAAGGAATGCTTGAGAAACCATCAAAATTTTCGCCAGTCTGATACTCGAAACCAATAACTACTATTGCCTAGGGGAAAAGTACGCACACCATTGTAATCGGACGAGTTTCTACTTTCAGATGCAACAGGAATATCTCGAGTTCGCCAATACGTTCGCGAGATATGGCAGCTTGAAGTTAAGGAATGGTTGAGAAACCAACAAAATTTTCGCAAGTCTGATACTCGAAACCAATAACTACTATTGTCTAGGGGAAAAATACACAAACCGTTCTAATCGGGCGAGCTTCTGCTCTCATATGCAATAGGAATTTCTCGAGTTGGTCAATCCGTTCGTGAGATATGGGAGTTTGAAGTTAAGGAATGGTTGAGAAACCATCAAAAGTTTCGCAAGTCTGATACTCGAAACCAATAACTACAAAGGCCTACGTGAAAAACGCACATACCGTTGTAATCGGGCGAGTTTCTACTTTCAGATGCAACAGGAATTTCTCGAGTTCGTCAATCCGTTCGCGAGGAGTGGGAGTTTGAAGTTAAGGATTGGTTGAGAAACTAACAAAATTTTCGCAAGTCTGATACTCGAAACAAATAACTACAAAGGCCTAGGTGAAAAACACACATATCTTTGTAATCGGGCGAGTTTCTACTTTAAGATGCAACAGGAATTTCTCGAGTTCGTCAATCCGTTCGCGAGAAATGGGAGTTTGAAGTTAAGGAATGTTTGAGAAACTATCAAAATTTTCGCAAGTCTGATACTCGAAACCAATAACTACAATGGCCTAGGGGAAAAATACACACACCGTTGTAATCGGGCGAGTATCTGCTTTCAGATGCAACAGGAATTTCTCGATTTCGTCAATCCGTTCGCGAGATATGGGAGTTTGAAGTTAAGGAATGCTTGAGAAACCATCAAAATTTTCGCAAGTCTGATACTCGAAACCAATAACTACCAAGGCCTAGGGGGGAAATACACCCACCATTGTAATTGTGCGAGTTTCTACTTTCAGACGCAATAGGAATTTCTCGAGTTCGTAATTCTGTTCGCGAGATATGGGAGTTTGAAGTTAAGGAATGGTTGAGGAACCATCAAAATTTTCGCAATTCTGATGCTAGAAACCAATAACTACAATTGCCTAGGTGAAAAATTCACATACCGTTGTAATCGGCCGAGTTTCTGCTTTCAGATGCAACAGGAATTTCTCGAGTTCGTCAATCCGTTCGCGAGAAATGGGAGTTTGAAGTTAAGGAATGGTTGAGAAACTATCAAAATTTTCGCAAGTCTGATACTCGAAACCAATAACTACAATGGCCTAGGGGAAAAATGCACACACCGTTGTAATCGGGCGAGCATCTGCTTTCAGATGCAACAGGAATTTCTCGATTTTGTCAATCCGTTCGCGAGATATGGGGGTTTGAAGTTAAGGAATGCTTGAGAAACCATCAAAATTTTCGCAAGTCTGATACTCGAAACCAATAACTACCAAGGCCTAGGGGAAAAATACACATACCTTTGTAATCGGGCGGGTTTCCACTCTCAGATGCAACAGGAATTTCTCGAGTTCGTCAATCCGTTCGCGAGATATGGGAGTTTGAAGTTAAGGAATGGTTGAGAAACCATCAAAATTTTCGCAAGTCTGATACACGAAACCAATAACTACAAAGGCCTAGGGGAAAAATGCACATACCTTTGTAATCGGGCGAGTTTCCACTTTCAGATGCAACAGGAACTTCTCGAGTTCGTCATTCCGTTCGCGAGATATGGGAGTTTGAAGTTAAGGAATGGTTGAGAAACCATAAAAATTTTCGCAAGTCTGATACTCGAAACCAATAACTACAATGGCCTAGGGGAAAATGCACATACCTTTGTAATCGGGCGAGTTTCTACTTTCAGATGCAACAGGAATTTCTCGAGTTCGTCAATCCGTTCGCGAGATATGGGAGTTTGAACTTAAGGAATGGTTGAGGAACCATAAAAATTTTCGCAAGTCTGATACTCGAAACCAATAACTACAATGGCCTAGGGGAAAATGCACATACCTTTGTAATCGGGCGAGTTTCTACTTTCAGATGCAACAGGAATTTCTCAAGTTCGTCAATCCGTTCACGAGATATGGGAGTTCGAAGTTAAGGAATGCTTGAGAAACCATCAAAATTTTCGCCAGTCTGATACTCGAAACAGATAACTACTATTTTCTAGGGGAAAAATACACATACCGTTCTAATCGGGCGAGCTTCTGCTCTCATATGCAATAGGAATTTCTCGAGTTGGTCAATCCGTTCGTGAGATATGGGAGTTTGAAGTTAAGGAATGGTTGAGAAACCATCAAAAGTTTCGCAAGTCTGATACTCGAAACCAATAACTACAAAGGCCTACGTGAAAAACGCACATACCGTTGTAATCGGGCGAGTTTCTACTTTCAGATGCAACAGGAATTTCTCGAGTTCGTCAATCCGTTCGCGAGGAATGGGAGTTTGAAGTTAAGGATTGGTTGAGAAACTATCAAAATTTTCGCAAGTCTGATACTCGAAACAAATAACTACAAAGGCCTAGGTGAAAAACACACATATCTTTGTAATCGGGCGAGTTTCTACTTTAAGATGCAACAGGAATTTCTCGAGTTCGTCAATCCGTTCGCGAGAAATGGGAGTTTGAAGTTAAGGAATGGTTGAGAAACTATCAAAATTTTCGGAAGTCTGATACTCGAAACCAATAACTACAATGGCCTAGGGGAAAAATACACATACCGTTGTAATCGGGCGAGCTTCTCCTGTCAGATGCAACAGGAATTTCTCGAGTTCGTCAATCCGTTCGCGAGATATGGGAGTTTGAAGTTAAGGAATGCTTGAGAAACCATCAAAATTATCGCAAGTCTGAAACTCGAAACCAATAACAACAATGGCCTAGGGGAAAAATACACGTACCGTTGTAATCGGGCGAGTTTCTGCTTTCAGATGCAATAGGAAATTCTCGAGTTCGTCAATCCGTTCGCAAGATATGGGAGTTTGATGTTAAGGAATGGTTGAGAAACCATCAAAATTTTCGCAATTCTGATGCTAGAAACCAATAACTACAATGGCCTATGGGAAAAATACACATACCGTTGTAATCGGGCGAGTTTCTGCTTTCCGATGCAACAGGAATTTTCGTCAATCCGTTCGTGAGATATGGGAGTTTGAAGTTATGGAATGCTTGAGAAACCATCAAATTTTCGCAAGTCTGATACTCGAAACCAATAACTACAAAGGCATAGGGGAAAAATGCACATACCTTTGTAATCGGGCGAGTTTCCACTTTCAGATGCAACAGGAATTTCTCGAGTTCGTCATTCCGTTCGCGAGATATGGGAGTATGAAGTTAAGGAATGGTTGAGAAACCATCAAAATTTTCGCAATTCTGATGCTAGAAACCAATAACTACAATGGCCTAGGGGAAAAATACACATACCGTTGTAATCGGGCGAGTTTCTGCTTTCAGATGCAACAGGAATTTCTCGAGTTCGTCAATCCGTTCGCGAGATATGGGAGTTTGAAGTTAAGGAATGCTTGAGAAACCATCAAAATTTTCGCAAGTCTGATACTCGCACAAATAACTACAAAGGCGTAGGGGAAAAATGGACATACCTTTGTAATCGGGCGAGTTTCCACTTTCAGATGCAACAGGAATTTCTCGAGTTCGACATTCCGTTCGCGAGATATGGGAGGTTGAAGTTAAGGAACGGATGAGAAACCATCAAAATTTTCGTAATTCTGATACTAGAAACCAATAACTACTATGGCTTAGGGCAAAAATGCACATACCGTTGAAATCGGGCGGGTTTCTGCTTTCAGATGCAACAGGAATTTCTCGAGGTCGTCAATCCGTTCGCGAGATATGGGAGTTTGAAGTTATGGAATGCTTGAGAAACCATCAAAATTTTCGCAAGTCTGGTACTCGAAACCAATAACTACTATGGCCTATGGCAAAAATGCACATACCGTTGAAATCGGGCGAGTTTCTGCTTTCAGATGCAACAGGAATTTCTTGATTTCGTCAATCCGCTCGCGTGATATGGGAGTTTGAAGTTAAGGAATGATTGAGAAACCTTTAAAATTTTCGCTGGTCTGATACTCGAAACGAATAACTGGAATGGCCTAGGTCAAAAATACACGTACCGTTGTAATCGGGCGTGTTTCTGCTTTCAGATGCAATAGAAAATTCTCGAGTTCGTCAATCCGTTCGCGAAATATGGGAGGTTTTTTTAAGGAATGGTTGAGAAACCATCAAAATTTTCGCAAGTCTGATACTCGAAACCAACAACTGGAATGGCCTAGGGGAAAAGTACACATACCGTCGTAATCGGGCGGGTTTCTGCTTTCAGATGCAATAGGAAATTCTCGAGTTCGTCAAACCGTTCGCGAGATATGGGAGTTTGAAGTTAAGGAATGGTTGAGAAACCATCAAGATTTTCGCAATTCTGATGCTAGAAACGAATAACTGGAATGGCCTAGGGGAAAAGTACACACACCATTGTATTCGGGCGAGTTTCTACTTTCAGATGCAACAGGAATTTCTCGATTTCGTCAATCCGTTCGCGAGGAGTGGGAGTTTGAAGTTAAGGATTGGTTGAGAAACTATCAAAAGTTTCGCAAGTCTGATACTCGAAACCAATAACTACAAAGGCCTACGTGAAAAACGCACATACCGTTGTAATCGGGCGAGTTTCTACTTTCAGATGCAACAGGAATTTCTCGAGTTCGTCATTCCGTTCGCGAGATATGGCAGTTTGAAGTTAAGGAATGGTTGAGAAACCATCAAGATTTTCGCAATTCTGATGCTAGAAACGAATAACTGGAATGGCCTAGGGGAAAAGTACACACACCATTGTATTCGGGCAAGTTTCTACTTTCAGATGCAACAGGAATTTCTCGAGTTCGTCAATCCGTTCGCGAGATATGGGAGTTTGAATTTAAGGAATGGTTGAGGAACCATAAAAATTTTCGCAAGTCTGATACTCGAAACAAATAACTACAAAGGCCTAGGTGAAAAACACACATATCTTTGTAATCGGGCGAGTTTCTACTTTAAGATGCAACAGGAATTTCTCGAGTTCGTCAATCCGTTCGCGAGAAATGGGAGTTTGAAGTTAAGGAATGTTTGAGAAACTATCAAAATTTTCGCAAGTCTGATACTCGAAACCAATAACTACCAAGGCCTAGGGGGGAAATACACCCACCATTGTAATTGTGCGAGTTTCTACTTTCAGACGCAATAGGAATTTCTCGAGTTCGTAATTCTGTTCGCGAGATATGGGAGTTTGAAGTTAAGGAATGGTTGAGGAACCATCAAAATTTTCGCAATTCTGATGCTAGAAACCAATAACTACAATTGCCTAGGTGAAAAATTCACATACCGTTGTAATCGGCCGAGTTTCTGCTTTCAGATGCAACAGGAATTTCTCGAGTTCGTCAATCCGTTCGCGAGAAATGGGAGTTTGAAGTTAAGGAATGGTTGAGAAACTATCAAAATTTTCGCAAGTCTGATACTCGAAACCAATAACTACAATGGCCTACGAGAAAAACGCACATACCGTTGTAATCGGGCGAGTTTCTACTTTCAGATGCAACAGGAATTTCTCGAGTTCGTCAATCCGTTCGCGAGGAATGGGAGTTTGAAGTTAAGGATTGGTTGAGAAACTATCAAAATTTTCGCAAGTCTGATACTCGAAACAAATAACTACAAAGGCCTAGGTGAAAAACACACATATCTTTGTAATCGGGCGAGTTTCTACTTTAAGATGCAACAGGAATTTCTCGAGTTCGTCAATCCGTTCGCGAGAAATGGGAGTTTGAAGTTAAGGAATGGTTGAGAAACTATCAAAATTTTCGGAAGTCTGATACTCGAAACCAATAACTACAATGGCCTAGGGGAAAAATACACATACCGTTGTAATCGGGCGAGCTTCTCCTGTCAGATGCAACAGGAATTTCTCGAGTTCGTCAATCCGTTCGCGAGATATGGGAGTTTGAAGTTAAGGAATGCTTGAGAAACCATCAAAATTATCGCAAGTCTGAAACTCGAAAACAATAACAACAATGGCCTAGGGGAAAAATACACGTACCGTTGTAATCGGGCGAGTTTCTGCTTTCAGATGCAATAGGAAATTCTCGAGTTCGTCAATCCGTTCGCAAGATATGGGAGTTTGATGTTAAGGAATGGTTGAGAAACCATCAAAATTTTCGCAATTCTGATGCTAGAAACCAATAACTACAATGGCCTATGGGAAAAATACACATACCGTTGTAATCGGGCGAGTTTCTGCTTTCCGATGCAACAGGAATTTTCGTCAATCCGTTCGTGAGATATGGGAGTTTGAAGTTATGGAATGCTTGAGAAACCATCAAATTTTCGCAAGTCTGATACTCGAAACCAATAACTACAAAGGCATAGGGGAAAAATGCACATACCTTTGTAATCGGGCGAGTTTCCACTTTCAGATGCAACAGGAATTTCTCGAGTTCGTCATTCCGTTCGCGAGATATGGGAGTATGAAGTTAAGGAATGGTTGAGAAACCATCAAAATTTTCGCAATTCTGATGCTAGAAACCAATAACTACAATTGCCTAGGGGAAAAATACACATACCGTTGTAATCGGGCGAGTTTCTGCTTTCCAATGCAACAGGAATTTTCGTCATTCCGTTCGCGAGATATGGGAGTTTGAAGTTATGGAATGCTTGAGAAACCATCAAAATTTTCGCAAGTCTGATACTCGAAACCAATAACTACTATGGCCTAGGGCAAAAATACACGTACCGTTGTAATCGGGCGTGTTTCTACTTTCAGATGCAGCAGGAATTTCTTGATTTCGTCAATCCGCTCGCGTGATATGGGAGTTTGAAGTTAAGGAATGGTTGAGAAACCATCAAAATTTTCGCAAGTCTGATACTCGAAACCAACAACTGGAATGGCCTAGGGGAAAAGTACACATACCGTCGTAATCGGGCGGGTTTCTGCTTTCAGATGCAATAGGAAATTCTCGAGTTCGTCAAACCGTTCGCGAGATATGGAAGTGTGAAAATAAGGAATGTTTGAGGAACCATCAAAATTTTCGCAAGTCTGATACTCGAAACCAATAACTACCAAGGCCTAGGGGAAAAATACACATACCGTTGTAATCGTGCGACTTTCTGCTTTCACATGCAACAGGAATTTCTCGAGTTCGTCAATCCGTTCGCGGGATATGGGAGTTTGATGTTAAGGAATGGTTGAGAAACCATCAAAATTTTCGCAATTCTGATGCTAGAAACCAATAACTACAATTGCCTATGGGAAAAATACACATACCGTTGTAATCGGGCGAGTTTCTGCTTTCCAATGCAACAGGAATTTTCGTCATTCCGTTCGCGAGATATGGGAGTTTGAAGTTATGGAATGCTTGAGAAACCATCAAAATTTTCGCAAGTCTGATACTCGAAACCAATAACTACTATGGCCTAGGGCAAAAATACACGTACCGTTGTAATCGGGCGTGTTTCTACTTTCAGATGCAGCAGGAATTTCTCGAGTTCGTCATTCCGTTCGCGAGATATGGGAGTTTGAAGTTAAGGAATGGTTGAGAAACCATCAAATTTTCGCAAGTCTGATACTCGAAACCAATAACTACAAAGGCATAGGGGAAAAATGCACATACCTTTGTAATCGGGCGTATTTCCACTTTCAGATGCAACAGGAATTTCTCGAGTTCGTCATTCCGTTCGCGAGATATGGGAGTATGAAGTTAAGGAATGGTTGAGAAACCATCAAAATTTTCGCAATTCTGATGCTAGAAACCAATAACTACAATGGCCTAGGGGAAAAACACACATACCGTTGTAATCGGGCGAGCTTCTGCTTTCAGATGCAACAGGAATTTCTCGAGTTCGTCAATCCGTTCGCGAGATATGGGAGTTTGAAGTTAAGGAATGCTTGAGAAACCATCAAAATTTTCGCAAGTCTGATACTCGCACCAATAACTACCAAGGCCTAGGGGAAAAATACACATACCGTTGTAATCGTGCGACTTTCTACTTTCACATGCAACAGGAATTTCTCGAGTTCGTCAATCCGCTCGCGTGATATGGGAGTTTGAAGTTAAGGAATGATTGAGAAACCTTTAAAATTTTCGCTGGTCTGATACTCGAAACCAATAACTGGAATGGCCTA